>NW_017257883.1:0-58715 GCF_001594055.1 Mycetomoellerius zeteki | reverse complement strand
TTTTTTTTTTATTGTTCGTTCGGATCAAATTTAACATTTAATTTTTCAATTACTTTTTTTATTAACTTAACTTTTAATTCAATTAATTTCATTATGGATTAACTTGCACATTTTAATTAAGTTAAATTTTCAAGGCTGTTAACTTTAACTTAACTTAGTTAAAAAAAAAAAGTTAACTTACCCAACCCTGATTTTGAACTTATATAACTCACGACGAAACTCTATTTTGATAATTCTACGTACATATGTACGTAATACGCAAGAAAATTTAAGAAATCACACAAAAATAAATTATATATTGAATATTATACGTATAAAAACACATATGCAATATAGTATGTATATAAAAATGATTAATTTTATGTGAATAGAATTTTATATATAAAAGTGTGATAATTAAATTTATAAACATAACACATGCAATTTTATGAATTTCGAGAATTATAGATCATATATCCAGTCAATACCAACTAAAAGTAACATAATATATATATATAATTTCGCACTCTCAATAATATAAATATATTAGTATCTGATATGTACATCGTTATTCCAAATTAAGAGTGTAAATCACTATAACGATATTTTCAGTAATGTATAATTATGTAATTCATAGTAATCATAACAATAACGACAATAACACATGGTGTTACATAACAGTTACAATGTTGAGTGTGAATTATATCATAAATGTTGTGTTATTTTTAGTCCACTGAGTGTAGACAATTTTAACATTTCACTATAAATATCTCTCTTAATGAAAAACATTCACAGTCGTGGATCTTCAACAGTACTTTATCAATGATTTATTTATCTAATCACATAATTATTATATTTAAAGTGTGTTATAACCAAATATATAATTAAAAAATAAAAAAATAAAATCTCACTGAATAAAAAAAAAGGAATGCTTGATAAATCTTTATTTCGCACAGGCTCATGTATCTCACATTTTTTCATTTTTTTTAAATATAATTTATTTTATAAAAATTAAGTACACAAAAAATAGTAGCATACATGTACAGAAGTATATAAATAATCGTTATTTTTTTCGTAATCATTATCCTCAGGCAAGATGTAAGGCACATATATTCATTCGTGTCGCTTGAGTACTATTCTAATATTTACAATGAATATTTTCACTAGCTTCATTGTGTTAATTCACAGATTGTGAATTGCAATATTTTCGTAAGCCAAACGCTTAAACAATTTATTAGAAAAGTTTTGTACACTTGTATATATTTACAATTTTTGTCTTTTACTGCCATACGCTAATATCAAAATTATCAAAATATAATTTTATCATATTCTTTTTTTGCTCACCATATATTATAACGTTTTCTCTTCAAAATAACATTTTATATACATATACAATTTTGATAACAAATCACCGTCAGAGATATTATGACGTATAATATTGCATTGGTCACGAATAACAAATAGTAAATTATATGATCTTTCTTTTGCAGCTAGGAAAACACTTATAAAAATAACAGGCATACACACCAAGATAATGTTAACAATATATGACTCAAAAAACCACATTACGTCTTAATTATTTTATAAAAAAAGATATTACTAGTAAGTCTCTATTTGTGAAATGACACTACCTTATTTTCAACATTCGCGAATAGTTAATGTAACTATATACGTATCGTGTATCTTTAAGTTATGTACTATAGAAATACATAAACTTTTAGTACAAAATTCTTAAAAAATAGTTCGCTTGTGAAAGTGTGTAAAGGGATGGAAACCACGAAAAAGGGATAAAAAAGTTACTAAACAATATTAGTCAATGCTCACTAGTTCACGACCGTTAAGTAGATATGTAACAGTTAAGTCAGTTACTTCGCAGGTACATTAATTTAATTTCACATCTACTTAACGGACAAGGATATCAATAAAATTCTTATAAAAAGAAAGAGAAAGATAAAGAATATGTCATAGGATGCAGACAGATCGTTTTTACTTTCTAATTATGCACTATAAAATGGGACTATTTCGTCTGAAATACTGTCTTCGTATCGATAAACAGAAGACTTGAAAAGAAGTATCTTTTTATGTATAATACTATACTTGATAATCATTATATTAAGTTATACTGAATATAAAAAATACATCACACTTGCTGAGAAATCTACGACGTCGTAGATCTTTTCCCATGCAAGTTACGTGAAATGAATCCCAATCTACAGTAGCGAATACATTTGAGCATATCTACTTAAGACACCCTGTAAATGTCTTGCAACCAGTCTCATCGTTGCGATAATAGCTGAACGTTAATACAGTCTATAAGTTATGTTTTTCAATGAGATAACGTATCGACAAGCCCTTACATTTCTTCCCGCAAAATAAAGTTCATTAATATGTTTGTAGGTTCGATAAACGGTGTAAACGTCCGTCTTCGAGGATGCGGGTCAGGTCGGGTCGCATTCTTACCGTCTATAAAACAGAGATATAGCTGCAATCATTCTCACAAACGTTGTTCGATAGGTAGCGGCCCTTGGCGTAGAGACGACGGCTCGCTATGTGACGTGACGTTCACGTCAGACCCAGCTGCGTCGCCGTTGTTATGACCGTTGTTGCTGCCATTGTTGTTTTGGCCGTTTAGAAACGATGTCATTTCCATCGACGACTGTTGTCCGCTCTGGATTTAGAAACATGCGTGTTCGTTCGCTTCTTTTTTCAGATCTAGAGCGTGTAAGTGGTAACGTGCGTGTGTCGCGTTCGGAAAAACAAAAGAAAAGCGGCTCCAGAGAGAGTGCAGAGAGCGAGTAGAATTAAAGAGCAGCGCGCGACCAATGCTAAAACTAGAAAAGACTAGTCTCCTTAATATATCGGGCAATTTAATGTCGGATTACACTTATTAGACGAGAGCAGAAGTCGATATCGATACTGAAAAATCTTTTAAAAATGTAAAGTTTGTAAATGTAAAGTTAATTCAGTTGTTAAAGCGGCAGAATTTTTATGTACGCGATTAACATATATTTTTTTCCGCGCTCGTCTAAAATCGTACTGACTTCCGGAAGAAAAGTAAATGACTGATTAAAGTTGAGCAACAAGTCGAGTATGTCGCACCCAAAGCGAGCGCAGCTATAGAATTGAAAGCTTAAAAGCGAAATTCAATGCCTTCTCATTATCGATGGATCAATGCCAAATGACCGAATTCAGTTCCGTTACTTTCTTCCAGTGAAATAAAAGTGCAAATGTTGTTACTTACAAATACTGACCTTAGGCTGCATTATATCTTCGGATGTGTCGAGGCCGGCAAGCGGATTGGATGTAATGTTAATCTTGGAGTCTGTGACTCCACCATTCATTACTCGTCCATTTGTTATCGGTTTACCTGCTCGTCAAAAAAGAGTAGATTATCTACGTTCAAGATTATGAAAGAATTTCGTTTTATCAATTTTTTTCTTCAAAACACATACCTTCACTTTGCGATTCCTGACTTTGCTTATACTTGGCTCTTTTGTACAGGAATCTCGCTGCGAAGGCGAGAGCGACCACAATGACCGATGTTCCAAATACTCCACCGATTATGGCGTATATACTAACATTTTTGTTATTCTCGCTCGGTCTCAATTTATTTTCCGCCACGACTTGCTGAACTGGATGCTCAACAACGAGCTTTAGCGTTTTATGTCGCAATATTTGAGAAAATTCCGATGCCGCGTCTACAGAGAAGCTTTGAATTTTGAATTCATATGGAGTATCGGGTAGTAAGTGGGAAATGGTCATGTTGGAAGCATCCTTTCCCTCGACAGTGGTTTTCAAATATTCACCGGCTGAGGAGGAAGCCCGATGATATATATAAAACCCGTCGATTTTTGCTGATCTGTTGGGATTCTGCCAAAGCAACAACATCTCATGTGGCCCTAACGCTTCAATGCTAGTCAATAGAGGTATTGGCATTTTAGTGCTCTCAACACCGGTATCCCTATGGAGATGAAAACGTACGGAATTCTTACTCAACTTGTTGTCGTTATTCGAATACACCGCAGCGATTCTAAATCGATAGGTATGCTCAGTTTGCAAGTCGGCCACTTCGAAGGACCGCACATGATTCGGTATTTCAGAGTTGGCAGTCATCCACTTTGCCTGTTTACCACTCATCTTTGAGCCTATCTCTCGGTATTGAACTTTGAAAAATTGTATTGGCAGGCCTGTGTTCTTCGGTACTGTCCATCGCACCATAACGGAGATATCAGACAATCTCGTGATGATGGGCACATCGGGAGGATTCAACTCGATTTCTGCTGAAAGGAGGACAAATAATTTAATAGAGAGGAATTCATCTTTTCGTTAAAATATAAAAAACAACAATAGAATTAAAATGTTATCAGTATGAAAATGTAGGATATATAAAAAAAAAGATTAAAAGTATGACCACTTTTTTTCAATAATGTATACTTATATAATTCATAACAATAACAAATTGAGTGAGAGTTCCATACGTTTTCATCTTCATGGGGATACCAGTATTATTGAGAGCATTAATTTTCATGGTAATTCTTTTTGCTTGTATGTTAAGGCCGTGTTTAAATGTACACTGTCAGTACAGTTCACGTTATGTATATTATAAATTTTCAGTACTGACAATGTCCGAACATAGTCTAACTAATTAGAGCTCATATATCGAAGCGGTAGAATTATCCACCAAAGGCTACACCATTGAGTCAATGGTGGGCGGTAAACATGGGTAGGGAAGGCATCGTTCGGAGGAAAAGTGATAAAAACAACTAGCTTGCTCGCGCTGCTGCCTTTGGAGGCTCGCGAGCTCTGACCAAGGGCTCCGCCCCCCGGACCCCCACGCAAAAAAGTTCAATCTTCTTGCTTTATACATGCATATTTAATATATCAATCTGGATGCTATCTGTATAATACGAAGATTCGATTCGACATTATATTCACAATTGAAAAGAAAAATTAGATATAAAAAATAACATTGAATAAAATTGATAATTGCGCTATAATTTTTCAATTTTTTCAGTTTGTTTATGTAATTTTATATTCAATTAAAAATCTCAGTCCAAAACGCCAAGTTGATCGTCAAATAAATAAACCCATAAGATGTTAAAATTAATCACATAAAAAACGCAGTTAAAATTAAAATCCCGTTTAATTTTAATCTTAATAAAAATTATGAGTTCTGCAATTCTTCATAAAAGAAAATCGTGTTGAATCGGACTTAATCGACGATATCTCAGCCAAACGTTTGATAAAATGATAACAAAATATACAAAACGATAACACAAAACAAATAATTACCTCCGTCTCCCTTCTTTTTTGCTTCTTTATTTTTGTTACGTCTACCACCGCCCCTGGTATGCTTATGCCTTGACATAGTCCCGTAGTTCGGCTTCGATTCGGCCTTGCCGCCGACAATATGCTCTTTCGGTTGAACCTGCAACAGGTTGTATCCCGAATGCGATCCGTAGTCGTTGCTGGCGACACACTGAACGATCCCGGCGTGCTTCTTCTCGACCTCAGATATAAGAAGAGTGGAGCCTATCATCTCCTGTGTCTTACTAGGCATCAAGGACTCTCCGTTGATAAGCCATTCGACGATTGGTTGCGGCTCGCCTGTTACGTTACACGAGAGCTGCAATTTTCCGCCTTCGTGGAATTTGCACGCGCTTGGCTGTCTCGTTACCCTCGGTGATTCCACCACTCTTAAAATGATCGCTGATTTTATCTGTCGGACATCGTAGCTCCACACACAATCATATTCTCCGCGATCGGACGGTTGAACATGGACCAACGTCAAACCGACGGACGATTTCACGGACTTTAATGGTAAAGAGCCGCCTAGGCGACTCCAGGTGACGTGTGGCACAGGGTAACCAGCGCCGAAACACTCCAACGTAACGTTCTTTCCACGCATAACTATATATTCCGTTTGTGGTAGCTTGGTAAGATACGGCGGTTGGAAAGTCAAGTTCGCGTGTACCGTCAAGATGGTCTTATGATTGCTCGTCAATGTTACCGTCGTTATGTAATTGTTAACGCTACAGTAGTATGATCCACTGTCCGCCAATCTGACATCCTTGATGACCATGGTTTTGCCATTCACTAGATTCGCGTCCTTGATGAGCATGTCGTTTTTATAAAACTGCACTATGGCTTCCGGTTCGGAATATGGTACGGGACATGTGATAGGCACGGTGTTACCCTCCGCCACCTCGATGTAGACATCGTTTTTATCAGAGAACTCCTGTATCGTCGCGAGCGTTAGTCTCGCTGGATCCGACACTAATCCACTGCTACCTGCGAGAAAATAAAAAAAAAATATATATACAAATTTCTTGGTGTAGAAACCAAGACCTCACTCGTAGATAGCACAATCTTTGATACTTTTGTTAAATAAAACAAAATATGGTTAAATAAAATAAGACAGGAAACTTTTAAGGCTTTTACGGAAATTTTCTATACAGAAGCTATGCGTTTTGCATGGCAAAAAATTGATTATAGATTAAATAAAATAGGTATGATATAAGATACTAATTTTTGGGGTGTCTCACCGAAGAACGCTATGCAACGATAATCTCCGGCCTTCGATACGTTGTCAAAGGAGACAATGAGCCGAGACGTTTTGCCACCAGTATTACTGTAGGTATCAGATGATAGTGTCCATTTGTTTGAACCCAGGGGCCTGTGATGCCAAGCGAAACGCTCCGCGGGGATGTTGAGACTACACTCAAAGTTTACGTCGTCATATAACGGAACTGCTAGAGGTTGAGGGTGTCGAGTAAAGGACATATTCATCTCAGGAATCTTGTCGTTCTCTGTTATCAAAAGCATCATTATTATTCTCTTTCACACGGTGCTTGGAGTATATTTACGTAATACCGTTCTAAGAAACTTACCGCACGTATATGCGATCGGACTGTAAAGCAGGATAACGATGATGCCACATAAAGAGGAGATAGATGTCATCTTGACACATTCTGCAAGCACGAAAGAAGACAATGCCATTACGTTAACCAGGCATTTCGCGTTGTGCTGGTTGTTTTTCCGGTCCTCCGTCCGCGGGAAAGCAAATATGCGGCTCGCGGAGTGTCGGTGAAGACCTACTAAAATTAATACCGAGCAAGCACACCGTTTAAGTTTAGAACGTCCGAGTTCACGAGAAAATAGAACGTATTTTTCATCTTAGAAGCACGAAATAATAATGATAATTTATCTCCTAATAATTACATGTTTTATAAATCTTAAAATAATGCGAGGCAACAGCAATAACGATAGAAATAATGATAGAAACAGAGGAATCCACCATTCAGGAATGCATACGTTAATGCATGTAGGAACACAGAATAAGGCAATGATAAATTTCTAGCGAGGTGGAAGTCTGTATCTATTGCCTTATAGCCTACCATGCAGATTTTTCATTTTGTTTATATAAGTACGTTATAATCTTGAAGCAGATGGGAGAATATGCTATACGGTCTATATGCGATCAGATTGATTGCAGGCCTTTTATTTCTTTCGCGGCATTGTGCAACGAGACGCGACAATTATATATCGCTTATTTCTATACTCTATTCCTATCGCCGCTCTTGTCGCTGTTGCCTCGCGTTGTGTCTAAAGCTTTACACACAATAAAATGCAACGCGCATTTATCATTCTGAAGTTAGGAAAGCGCATAATAATTGTCTATAAAAATACAGCTTATGTAAGAACATACTGCTTCATAAACACGTTTTCTCGTTGCAACGTTTACAATAATGTAATAATTTAAAAAAAATGATTACATTGATAAACTTTATAAAAGGGAAAGAAGAAGGAAAGAGAATAAGTGCAGTGGTTAAAAGATGTAAGCAAAAGAATGACTTTTATGCGAATCACAACGATGAATGATAATGAATAATAAAATGTAACATGAGTTTTTATTTGCGTGTAATGATAACGAGAAAAAAGGGAGTCGGTGAGGCTGGGTGACGCTGTCTAGAAAATATCCATATACGGCGTCGAAAGCTGCCGTTCATTGCGCGAACCGTTTTACACCCACGTGCCCTCTCGAGCGAGGCCATCAGAAAAGCATACACTCGCGCGCAGCACGCCTGCGATGGCGAAGAGCGACGGTAATAATTCTTTTTCCTCGAGCTATATAGCGCTATGATATGCTGCTATGCGCGTAGGTATATCCATTCACATCACGCATCGCGACGTCGTACTACGCACCCACACGCTTGCCTTAATGTATCTAAAACTATCGCATCAACTTTTCCTAACGGCGGAAAAACCTGGTGAACGAGAACGCGCCTCGATCCCGGAGACGATATTAAAATGTTTGATGAACGAAAAATATCTCCTTCGAATCTGTGATTAAAATGCACTATTACTTAATTGGTATAATCTTTCTCATTTTTTCACTAACACTAGTATATAATACTAAATACAACAAGTGATTAATATGTAATTGACGTGTCTCTTTCTTTGATTGAATTTAATAGAAGACTTTAGAATTAGTATTCTGAACTTAATATTCAGAATACTAATTTTGAATATTTAATTAATTAAATAGCTATCTAGCGTGCATAAGAAATTAGTGCTGATTGAAAAAGAATTATATTAACATATTAATCTCATTTAGAAATTCCTTTTTAGTCTGTTACTAAAAATATGATAATTAAAGAGTTTTGAATATTCATAGTTTCCTAGCGTTATAGAATGTAATTTTATGAAAATTTTTGAAATTGTACATGATATCTCCATGTGTTTTTGCTTGTATACTTTAATACGTAGGAAGAGAAATCAGATAAACTAAAGTGAACGAATGAGGGAGAAGGAAATAAAGCAGGATAACGAGAAATTTAAGTATACCTCAAATCTCAAATTTATCATTTCGAATGAGTAAACTTGAGAAGGAAAAAAAGAGAAAGATAGAAAGATGGGAGAAAAAAGGGGGTAATGAGGGAAGAAAGGAGGAGAGGGGAAGAAGACAATTTGAGTGTACGCTGGTAGATTATCGGTGCGACAGCAGCCCGCTGTGTTTTATGTACGAGAGAGACTCTTAACTTCTGGTTAAATGGTAGCATAAATGGCGGTGGTATGTAACAGGTGAGAAGGGCCCGCAAAGAGGCTGGTTTCCGATGTTACCTCTCGTAAAAATAAAGAAGCCGAATTCCAAAGCAGTGGTTGTCCACTCCGCGCCCCTCTTGGCGTCCTATGGACGTACCAACGCGAGAACGCGTGCACGCACGACCGATGGGTTTGCACGCGCAAACCTGCGGGGTCGTAATTGCATCTAATCCGTCCGATGCGCGCCTTCGTATTAACGATGACTTAATCGTCGCGGTGCGTTGAATAGACGGGCAGTGTGTCGTACGCTGCAAAATTTACGAAGCGTAACAGAGAAGAGAAAATATTGCGTAATATAGATTAATTTAGAAAAAAAAAACAGTTGCAGACAATGAAAATTCGTTTAAAAGAAAAAAACAGTTTGATAAGCACTTTGAACTCATTGGATTATATTTTTAGATCTGGAGGAGAATAGTTCTATCTCAATTTAGATCTAAAAGTACAATCCAATCAGTGCAAAGCGCTCATCAGGCTAGGTCCACAACCTTGCTTTAAGAGGCCGTAAGTCGTAAGCTTTAAGTTGTGAGTGACGATATATCGGTCACAGAACTTATGTTTTTAGACCATAAAAATTGGATTTTGCTCAAGTCTTAGTCCGGATCTACAATAGGTGTTTTAAGCCTTAAGTCGTAAGAAATTGACCAATTACAGTCGAATTCGAGGAGAATAATCACATCCATTTCTTATGGCTTAAGGCTTATAACTCTATTGTAGATCCGGGGTAACAGTTAAAGCCTAAAGACTGCGCAAAAACAGTTTAATGACAGAAATTATTGTTACTTAATCTCTTTCGACTTATGACTTAAGACTTCTTAAAACAAGGTTGTGAACCTAGCCTTAAGCCGCTTTTTCTACTGTAGCCATTAGTTGGTAATTAAAATACGTTACTAGTAAATGTATATCTCAAATATCAAGTGATTGCTTATATATATATAATCTTGGACATCATAATCATAATAATCGGAAGTTCATAATTAACGTGAGAGTTTTTTATGTATAGACCTTCAATATCGACACGAGTCAAACTGCCTGTTATATCTTGAATATTCAATTCGACGTGATTTATATAGGAAGCACAGAAGCGAAAAGAGATGACCGTGGCTCGTCTCAATAATTCTTTGTGAGAACCACCAAAAAATCTGACACTTCGAAAGATCTTCCGCCCTGAAAATGTTCTGATCCTCACGACGGACTCCTTCCTGTTCTGTACGGAATGCCGTGGCCGTGCCATAAATGACTATCCGTGTCATTAGTATTCCAGTGAAAGACCGTCTCTCGCGGTGCGTTTATGGGATCGTGGATCGGGGATCGCGATCGCGACGACGGCAAGGACGGGTTCTCTGTCTCGTTAACATGTGAGGAGCAGCTCTGGAAATGAGAAAGGGAATTTTGGAGCAAGTGAGGAAATACATTAGATTTACCACTGCATTAGGTTGTCATTTAAGGGATGTAAAAGTAACTCACGTTCCTCCAAGATTTCCGAAGGAGTCGATAGAACTTCTAGCTCGTACCGATTCAGACAGATCGTTTCTCGTAACACTCCTATAATATTCGTGGATTTTTCGGTTCAATAATCCGATCGAAAAGTGTTGACTTTGCATTTTTACCTGAGAGCGATGCGCGGTCGAGCGAGAGAGAACGAGTTTGTGATAAAGCTGGCAAATCTGAATTTCGTCTCCACGCCTCTCATTTGTTTCGCAGTGCACTTAATGGAATCGAGGGAAGACGTCGAGGATCGCCGTCGAAAACAGGTGAGATTAATAAGAAAAAAAAAACAGGACGCCGAAGGAGGTTTCGGAGCGAAGGACGCTGGCGGAGCCAGATGATAACGAATGAGAGGTCTACCTTTCAGTTACTCCCGTATTCTCCTGCTTGATATCTTGATTCCCCTTTCGCCCTACGACGCCTGAATACACTTGTTTCGTCGGATCTCTTTTACACACTTCCTATCTGCGTTTCCTCCGCACCTGTTTCTCTCTTTTTTTCCCCTCCTTCTTTCTTCGCTCTCCCGATACGCGCAAGTCTTGCTCCAAGCTCGGAGAGGCTACAAAAGCAAACTGCTAAGAAAGATGGATTTGAGATTCTTCTTCACGTGCGTGAATTAAATTTCGCGATTAAATCGTTATTCCTCCCCTTCTTATTCTCTTCCGTATTACGTTTCTAAGAGGTGTGGAGAGATAGGATCCAAGATTTAGGGTAATATTCATTGTCCGTTCCAATTTTAATGGCCATTCTACAATAAGTCATTAGTCATAAATCAGAAATTAGAAGTTGGAAATTGATCAATCACAATCGTCAATTTTTAGCTTCTGACTTCTGATTTATGACTAATGGCTTATTGTAGAATGGCCATAAGACTATCTTGAGTAATGTCTTAAGATATTAATGCAGTTCTGATTAGCTTAAGACTGTACTTAAGACAATCTCAAATATAAGAATCGAATACCGGCTTTAGATCCGATTTCGCCAATGTAAAATTAACTTTAATCTCAGTTCAATTTACTCTTTTATCCTTTTCTGATTCTCAGAATTTCTAATTTCAGTATTTTTAATTCTGAGAATTAGAAAAAGATAAACAGCAAGTTAAACCGAGATTGAAGTTAATCATCAAAGTCTTATATTGGTGAAACTGTGTCTTATAGGAGACTAAACAATAGGTGCGAATGAAGTTAATTCGACGCGGAAGAAAACGCTCTCAGGGCCAGCCGTATCTCTTCGCTTCTTTTCTCCTTCTCCCTCCGAGGTTGCGCACCTCGTCTCGCATGTAGACAGTGCAAATAGAACGAGCGTGTGTATACCCACTCTAAATACCAAGAGCGTAATGCAACGCGGACGGGAAGATCCGGATCTGGTGTCCGGGCTGTATAATTCTCTCCCGTGGAAACGGAAATCTCCGAGTGTGGTATTCCAGTGTTGGTGCTCCCTTTCGCGACACGGAGCGATCGAAACGATCGGACGCGAGCGGTTCCGAGCGGAGGACGGAGGACCGGGTTCACGATCGCGCGATCGATCGATCCGCACCGGGGTCGAGATCATCCGTTCTAGAGAAAGAAAGAGAGAGAAAGAAGGAAACAGAGAGAAAGAAAGAGAGAGAGAAAGAGAAGTGGCGTGCTTACCCTTTTTCTCGATCCGGCCGCACGCCAACCAAAGTCGACGCCGAAAGAGAGGATATCCTCGCGCCCCGCGCGTCGCTCGACGACTCACAGAGATGTAATTCGGGATGGGTGCACCAGAGTGGCCGCGACGCGGTGCAGGCCCGCGTGCTCCTTTGTGGAGTATTCCTCTTTCACGGGACGTTGCTTCCCCGCTTCCTTCGCGTGCGCGACGACCTGGTTCACCCTCGTCTACTTCATGTTCGCGCAGTTGGCGTGAATTCAACGGACGTGACGCCGAGGCAGCGGAGAAGCGATCGAAAACGCGTCGGCAAAACGGAACGGGACGACGCGCTTGACGACGAGACCACGCTTACCGCTGCTAGCGGCTGCTGCTTGGCGTTCACCGGCGGCAACACTGGAATGCAGACCGACAGGTTTTGAACCGCGGCGGCGGACTCGTGGTGGAGGGATGCCGCCGCGGCGACGACGGAGTGGTGGTGGTAATAGTGACGACACGACACGGCCAGCCTGGGCCTGAACCAGCCGCCGCGATGTTGTGACCCGCGTTCGATTTGAATACTTTCAGAGCTTTCAGCGCTTCTATGGCCGCGGTCCGATTCACGCTCACAACGCTTAAAAATCATTTCATCCTTGTTGTTTGTCAAATGTTGAACGAAGACAAACGATGCCGATGACCGTGTCAGCACGAATCGGACCACGACCTATGTTTGTTTCATGTCTAACGAACGATGAAGACAGAATGATGGTTATAAGAGTGCTGAAAGCGCGTAAACGTTCAGACCGAACGCAGCTGATACAGGATCCGTTCCTCGTAGCTGCATCGCGTTATTATACCTCCTGAACTTGAAATGATACAGACACCAACAGACACACGATTAGATGTCGAAGAGAAAAGGGAAAAGAGGTGAAAAAGTTTAAATCTATGAACTTTCAGAGTCGCGCGGGATTCCGCTGCACTTTCTACACCTTCTCGAAAGCGAGATAGAGATGTCGCGGCGTCCGCGAGAAGAAGAGAGAGCTATATAATCGAATACAGTCGCCGCTTGAAAACTAGGTTCTTAGCCTCGTTCAGATTGGTACTTGCTGTCACGTGACGCGGCGCGTGCGTTTGATTTAGCGGTGTGGATTAATAAACGTAATTTGCTACAAAAATGCGAAAAAATCGACATTGATCGAGATTGATATAAACAATTATATCAATCTTGTAATAAATTTATAGATATATGGGCAATTACATGCAATAATTGGAACATGCTTGATTTACTTGCGGTTTAATTTATATATTATATATATATATATATATATATACAGCAAAATTTTTTCAAGTTTGTTTACGACATATCACATATGGCGCATATCAGCGACTGTTAAAGTTTGAATGATTTGAAGTCAGGAACGAATCGCGTTTCAGAATGCAATTTGAAATTCGAAAAACCAAGCGATGTATTTAACAATTCGTTAAAAATACATATAGTTGCGTATACAATCATACTGAAATCTCTTTCCATTAAATAAAAAAATGTTCTTCCTATATTTTTTTATTATCAGACATGACTGTATGATTGAATTATGAAACTCATTTTGATTAATACTTCTCAGACATTAAATAAGGATTTGTTACTATTTAGGTTTTTCTTTTCTTATATAGTCGAAATCACGAATGTTTTTATCATAATTTTATCATTATATTAAAATATAATAACAGTTTGAGTAAATTTGTTGATAAAAAGTACAAATTTATACCAATATAAATTAATCATTCGCTTGCAATCATATTTTTTTCTTCCTCCGTCCAGCCCAAGTTTTTTTTACTGTTATAAGTTTTTAAAAAATGTGAAAAAATTCAGAGTTACATTACCAATCACTTTTTTAACAAGATATTTTAGCAGGGAGACTCGAACTTCGCCTTTCTTTATTTCAGAGAAATTTAAGAGTGAAATTTCGCTTGTATATCAAAAAAGACTTAAGTTGCAAACATAGTGTTAAGTTTATAATTTTGATTTAACTTTTTGTAATCTTTTTTAGTTTTAGAAATTAGAAAAAATATAAAGATTAAATTAATTGAACCGAAATTAAAGTTAATCCACATAATTAATAAAAATAGACATTAATGTGAATTGAAAGTTATAAAACCATCTGTTGTAAAAATGTTAAAAGATATATCTATATACAGGGTGTCCTGTAAGTTTTTGCCAACCGCTTTTGTGCAGATAGAGCGGACTAAACTGAGTCGAAAAATCCTCTATCATTTTGCAATTTTCGCAATAGTTAATGAGATATTAATTACTAAAAATTGCCGAATATTGATCTTCAATAATTTTTTACTCAAATACTATCAACTTTACAGAAAAACTGCAAGAGACAAAAATCATTTATTTTCTTCTCATAGAACTCTAAGAATTTTTTCAGAATTTTTTATCAACTTTTTAGTACTACATTTTCTTATTTTTACCATCAGGAGAAAATACGGTGTTAAAAAATTCTCAGAACTTTATGAGAAGAAAATAAATAATTTTTGTCTCTTGCTTTTTTCTATAAAGTTGATAGTCTTTGAGTAAAAAATTATTGAAGACCAATATTCGCGGCACAATATTTAGTAATTAATATCTCGTTAATTATTGCGAAAATTGCAAAATGGTAGAGGACTTTTCGATTCAGTTTAGTTCGCTCTATCTATACAAAAACGGTTGGCAAAAACTTACGGGACACCCTGTATATATGCCTTGATCTTGAATATATCATTTGTAGGAAGTTCTTTGTGTCCCTCACGAACCTATAATGTTATGACAACCGAAGCTACAAATAAACAAACTGAATGTGATCTTATATGTGTTAAGTGGCAGATACGCGTCGCTCTCAGGATCGGTTATCGTCACCCTATCCCTTCAGCGAAGCTAAATATGACACTTTTTATTTACTGTCGAGGAATGTCAGCTGTACGCTCATCATCATTGCATCATTTGATTCCTCTCCAGTGTATCAACGAATCCCGAAATTCACGGTCAGTGATCGAATCTCGAACGTATCTCTTTGACTTTCGATTAGATTGTCGCGATTCTCGAATCATCACATAAATTCTCACATAAATGCTCCAGCTATCACTCGATACGATACTGTTCTCCGAATACTCTTTTTGCATCTCTCTACTTCTCTTTTTCTCGATTTGAAGGCCAACATCCAATATTAAATGTCTCTATATTATCTCTAGTATAATATAATAATTATAATATCTATAATATTAGCGTAACATCGACGAATTCTTTTGCATTTTTTTTTACAAATTTAAGCTGTTCATCGAATTTTTCGAATTTTTGAATCTTTCTTCTCTCTTCTTTTCGTCTCGATCATCTAATTATCCGACTCATTATGAGAAAATATAACAACCTACGTACATACACATACACAAAGAACAGATTTTTTAAATCATTGAAAATAGTACAGTTGAGGCAGTTGAGGACAACCCAGGACAATCCCTGTGTCCTCTTTTTTCTTCATCATCTGCCTCGTAGAAGAGTAGTATATATCATTATTAATACATCACGAGTTCGTTATCGTCGCAAATGTCGGAGCGGCGCAAGATGACGAATCGTCACACCATCACCGACAAGTTGTAGTGTATCTTATTACTTAATTATCGTAATATCATCATTTGTCTATCCAGATAGTCAAACGTGCAAAAGTCACAGCTGAACAGGCTGTGATTTCCAGTAGTTTAGATATCGTACTGGTATTGTGCAAGTCAATGTTGTCAGATTTTATGCTCGTATTCATAGTCAGACCTTATACTTAAGGCTTCCTTAAATTTATCTTTAGATGCTCAGTAGCCAATGAAATAATTCGTAGAGTATCTGAAGATAAATTTTAGGAAGCCTTAAATATGTCCAATTTTCAAGCAGTGCACAACATCGCCACTAGAGGGACACAGCGAAGTTCAATTTCTCGTATTTAAAAAAACCACATCGAGTAGGATAAAAAAGGCGCAGTATGATGAGACTTCTCAGTCAAAAATTTTATTCCTTTTTTTAATAAAATGTCTGCGTTCAGCAGACTCAATACTTGAGTCTGTTGAACGCAGCCAATAATGACAAGATAAGTTCCCATAATTGGGTTCCAAGAATGAAAACTAATAAAAATTTTACACGCCGTAACAGGATTGTGTGCTTAGCGTGCTGTTTCAAAAAGACAGAATTTGTATTATTCATTGCACAGTCAACATGCTGCTACAACTTTGTGTCAGCCATAAAGTTAACGTCGTGCAATGTTCGGTTAACGTGCTGTTTACATAATTTGTTTCATGTGACTTCACGAATTTTAACGCATGATGTCTCACATGAGTAACATGCGTGCACAGCGTAAGGGCCATAGCACACAAAATAACTTAAGCAATAAAACATAAGCAGTAAGCGAATTGACCAATCACAGTAGAGTCCGTAAGGCCATAACATAAGCAATAGCGAATCCAACATGTTGATTTCCTTACTGCTTACGTCTTACTGCCTTAAGTTTTTTGTGTGCCATGGCCCTTAGAGTTTCATGACTCCGAAACGTACGGTTACTGTGCCATATAAATGCTATAATAAATAAATGCTCTGGGTACTTCATTACCATCGACGAAATACTTCAAAGACCATCAACTCTGGGCAAATTTTTGTCCTCACAGAAAAGTCCCGATAGGGCTCGTAACGTTATAATATTTTATCGCCGCAAAATTACAAATTATTTTCTCATATAGTTATCTCTAATTTCGGTGTCATTACTTATCTAACTTATCTAGCTGGTCGCACTGACATATCTACAGATCCGGCAGTCATTGACGTTAGTTTTGAGCTTCGCACCGTCGCGTCGCGACATCTAACGTTCCATTTCAGGTTTTCCACTACTTCCAAGGTTTGTTGCTCCAACGTGTTCTAATATACTCCTACCATAGCTCTTACTCATTCCAATGCGTTTGATAGAGTGAGTAGGAGCTATGGTAGGAGCATGTTGGAGCATGTTGGAGCTTGCGACGCGAACAAACCTTCATGCGTGGTCTACAATGGCAGTATCAGTAATGGATAAAGCTGTAAGAGTAAGAAATTGACCAATCACAGTCGATTATTCTTCTTACATTCAACTGTAATTGGTCAATTTGTTACTCTACAGTCTCATCCACTACTGCTACTGCTATTGTAGACCATGCATCAGGCTTCAGTTCGGTTCGCTATGGTTCGCGATCTGTTGCCACTGGTAAAGATTTGACGATTTCCGAGTTCGTTAACCATCTGTGACCGTTACTGACAGCCTGTATCCGATTACGGAGTGACGGTGTCGGCGGCATAATCGCATAATCACCTGAGTTATCTAGCGACGACAGCAAGGAGAAAGTTCTGTCGCAACGTTCTGTCAATTGCGTTACGTCAGGTATGCGAGGAATTGATTCCTGACTTTTTTCTGTTGATTTGAGTCTGCAATGATCGAGGATCCAAGTAAACGTTCAGTTTTTTTGCAGTCTTTTGTCGCTCATTCGATATAGAAATTGATATATTGAGCTAAATTAAAATCAATATCGTTTCCTCATGGAAATCTCAAATTAATCTTCATTTGACGTTACAGCGTTATTCTTCTGCTACCAGATGTCACGATGAAGAGGTTAATTCTCTGAGGCATCGCAGATTGATCGAAGATGTCAGAGCCTACAGAGAGTCAGGTGGAACAGTGCGACATAGTCCTACCGAGACAAGGTCTGCTTTATCAGACAGATACATTGAATTACATACTTTGTAAGCCAAAGTTGATTCCGTTGAAATCAGTCACGTTGGAGAAACTCGAGAAGATGCAGAGAGACGCGGAGATCAAAGTCAAAGAGTCGCAAGAGGCAGAGGATAGTCCTAATGCAAGTGCATAAGCATTCGATAGTATCTAGAGATCTATAGAATTCATCAGATATCACTGTTGCACCAGATATTAAAGACAAGATGGTGCTTGGCGCTTTCCTGACAGAGATCATAGTGGCGTTCCTGCTGGCTGGGACTCTACTCTTCAAATATGGAAACGTGTTTCGGCATCACATTGCAGTTACTATTTCCGTGTTGATAGCGTGGTACTTTTCTTTATTAATAATCTTCATATTACCATTGGATGTCTCTTCGGTAATTATCTGTTTAACACATGATCTTGTTCTAATTATTGGGTGCTTTCCATTTAGATTCAATTTGACATAGATATTGTTCTGTGTCTTTGTTCATGAATATTCAGAAAGAATAATGTTTCTGTTGATTTCGTGTCCATTTTTACTAAATAGAAAGTATCCATTTTTTAATATATAGTCTTTCTGTTTTACTCTATAAAATAAATAAAAGAATATTTGCGTTTACAGACAGTATTTAGACAGTGCGTAGAGCAGAATGTGCACAACAGCACTAAAGATCCCAATAACACAACCTCTGCACCAGTTACCACATGTAAAGAGCCTTGGCCTAATGTGCCAGAGAATGTATTTCCAAATCTATGGAGGATAGTTTACTGGACATCACAATGCCTGACATGGTTGATACTTCCGTTAATGCAGTCTTACATAAAAGCAGGAGATTTTACCGTACGCGGGAAGTTAAAGTCCGCTTTAATAGATAACGCTATATATTATGGTAGTTACTTGTTTATATGTGGTATACTCTTGATCTATATTGCGCTAAAGCCTGGCTTAGATCTCGATGGGTGAGTTTCATTAATTTGAAGTTATAATATAAGTCAAATATAAGTCTTAAAATGTTACTAATGTGTATAGAAATAAATAATTATGTTTACTATTTTATAGGCAAAAATTAAAAGCCATAGCATCATCTGCGTCCAATACATGGGGTTTATTTTTATTGGTCTTATTGCTCGGTTACGCTCTTGTAGAAGTACCTCGAGGATTATGGAACGCCAGCAAGCCTGGATATACTTTAAATTACAGCTATTTCAAGGTAGCGAAATTAAGTTTAGACAAGTGCGAAGCGGAAGAGACGGTGGATGACATACTCGAGGTACAAAATAAAGATATTAATGCATTTACGTTTGTAAGAATTGAAAAGAAACTATAATAAATAATAAATGCCGCTAATTAGTCTAATTATTAATAACTAATAGTCTAATAATTAATAACTAATTTAGTCGCTACAAGTTGCAACGATATCCATTGGGCCCGGTCATCCATTCCATTGCAATCTGGAAACGATCTTTCAAAAAATACCTGCAGAATTGAAGGACAGAATGAACAGAAGACAATTGCCCGATGATACTCCAACGGATACACCTACTGAAAAAGCTTTAATTCGTCTACATAGACAGGTTTGTTAATAGTATATATGTATATATAATGACGCGTTTGCATTTCTACATCGCTATTATTTTTATTTCAGACTATAAAAGCGTTGCAGACTTTACAACGCATAGAAACTCAATGGGGCATTTTAGTGGATAAAATATTTTATTTGGAAGATGTAGCGAAGAATCAAGTGAGTCACGATAGAAGATTTAAACAGGCTTTTCCTACGCATCGTTCGCTTCCGTTTCGTATTATTTATAATCCTGTTGTCGGTAAGTAACATCTCGTTTTGCTTTGCATTTTATTCTGCTGTGTTGATATCACATAATATTCGTTTAACAATTTAATTTTTGTAGTTTTCGATTCTGTAATTTTGTCACTTAAATTTCAGAATGGTATTGGAAATGTATTGTGAAAGATTATGTTTTAAAAGCAGCTGCTATTTGCGCCGGCTGTTTATCAGTGGCTGTGGTATGGTCAGAAGTAACATTCTTCAACAAGTCTCCTGTGTTATCTTTATTCGCTCAATTTCTGAATTTAGCAAAGAGAAATTATGATTACTTTACTATAGAGGTAAAGATTTGCGTTTATTATTTTGTACAGTGTATATATATTTTTATTTATATCATATCTCTACTCAATTGTCAGGTATTGTCCACATGGATCATCGCATATCTTTGCTATTGCGCCTACTCGACTGTCTTGAAGATACGAGTATTGAATCTTTATTATTTGGCACCCCATCATCAAACGAATGAGTACAGTCTTATATTTAGTGGTATGATGCTGTGTCGCTTAACTCCGCCAATGTGTCTTAATTTCCTGGGACTTATTCACATGGATTCACATATTATCAAAACTCATATCCTAGAAACGCATTATACACAAGTAATATTATTTAAATTATCTATAAATTAAAAAAAATTGATTTCTATCTTTATTGTTTCCTTATTGTTCTTTATTTTTTGTCAGGTGATGGGTCATATGGACGTGATTTCCATAATATCCGATGGATTTAATGTGTACTTTCCAATGGCAATTCTAGCATTCTGTTTAGCTACGTACTTTAGCATAGGCAGTCGATTGCTTTCTATGCTAGGCTTTCAGCAATTCCTTGATGATGACGAATTTAC
This sequence comes from Mycetomoellerius zeteki, assembly GCF_001594055.1. Taxonomy (NCBI): domain Eukaryota; kingdom Metazoa; phylum Arthropoda; class Insecta; order Hymenoptera; family Formicidae; genus Mycetomoellerius; species Mycetomoellerius zeteki. Next base: position 38,097 of record NW_017257883.1, on the reverse strand, counting down.
GACTGATCTCGTAGATGAAGGGAGAGAACTTATAAAAAGAGGTATTGTGTTAAAAATGCACAATTAGTAATATAAATTGTATTATTAATTGTACGTTTAACACACGATGTATATGTTTCATAAAGTGGTTTTTACAATTTGACTTTGTGTTAATATCTAATGATATTGAAAAAATAAATTTATTGAGATAAGAGAGAAAACAGCATATTTTTTCTTGTTGTAGAGAGACGTAAACGGCAACGAGCGGAGGATTCTATGTATAGACGACGCGAAATGCAGGAAAGATTTAATATTTCGGTGGGTACACGTTACAGGACGTCTCGACAAAGTACAGACACTGGTATGTATAATGAAAAATAAATGATACCGTATATAGATTATGTAAGTAACTTTATCGTTGAAAATTCTTTAGTACGGCCGTTAAAACGAGACGAGTCAGTCGAATCTGCGAGGGCGGGTCTGTTGCACGATTTCGATCCCACGGAATATTATATCGGTATGACATTTGGTGGAGATAGTTATGGTGCAAATCGGTGTGACGTGGAAAATCAAGGCGATATTGATTCGTTCGAGCCGAGTAACACGAGGGCATTCTCTACGAGTACAAGTCGCGTAGGTCCTCCACCCAGAGGATTGTTCGATGATATTTAAAAGGAATAACCGTATTTTTATAAATACGGTTTAGGTGCTAGTGTAGAACCCATCAATTGGCTTTTAAGGATTTACACGATATTTATATTGAGCAATACGACGTTGTACGTCGATAAGAAGCGGCATAATGAACCTTATTAAACGTGAAGTGTAAGACTTTACATGCCTGTAGCATTTTGAATCTGATTACTACGTAGGAGCACGAACTAAAGTAAAGTTGTATCATTATGAGAAATATTTATAACTTATTATATATGAACAAGTTGGACTAAGAATGAAAGTCGCGCAGATCTTGTTTAAAACAAAAACTCGTTTTTTTAAAATAAAATTGTGATTACAGCGGATAGAATCAGTGATAATGCAATGAATGTTCGACTTAATATTAATATTATGTTTATTAGGACAAATATATTTTTATTCTTCGACTATTATTTTAAGTTTTGTATAGTTCAACTTATGTTGGAGCTAATAAATAATTTATATACGATTTTTAACTATATGTACCTGAAATAATTATTCATTAATATGTAACTTTTTATAAGTAAGAGACCTGAATATTTCTCTTATAATAATTAATCTTGACAATTTCAATTTATCTTACGTCAGTATTATATATATATATATAATTAAAAAAAACTTCCGTTTGTTTGAAAATTTATAAATTTTGTTTTAGTCATTTTAATTCTACTTGTATTGCGAATAGTTTATAAAATTTTGAAATGGTGAATGGATAAAAATGATATAAAAAGATCGATTGAGTGACCAACAAGAAAATTTAATAAGAATAAGTCAGTATATAACAATAATAAAACGCATTAATCTCCAATGTAAATATTCACAAACAATTTAAAAATTAAAATATCGGAATTTATATTATGAAGGCATTTCAAAATAAATATAAGAATGAAACTTCTAGTGCTAGTTAGAAGTTTTGTCATTTGTTTTATTACAAAATTTATATCCGATACTTTTTGCGATCCAAATATATGTATTTACAATTTAAGATATATCCACGAGATTTATCCGAAATTTCGAAATCTCTAATGGCTTTGTTTTTTGACAAAAATATACTAAAGCATATCAATTTTTATTCATTACATGAATCTTATATGTCGACGAGTATTTATATAAATAAGACGTCATTAAAATCAATTCCATTTCTAGTATCGTGAGTGAAATTAACAATAAGAACTATTTGATATATTAATGGAACAACACATAAGGGAATTAAATCTTCGAACTTTTAAGATTACAGTTCGAGCACGTGTCTCGAATAACATTTTTTTTTATAAACCTTAATGAAGCTATTTAAAACGACTATATCGCTCTCTAGAGTTTAAAGATATATATAAAATATATTTATGAATTATATGCGAGCTTGTTAAAATATTGTATATCTGTTACGCGTGTAATTTGATAGAAGTGAAAACGATTCGCTCATAGTGATGTAGATTTAACAATTTGTATACCACAAAACAATTTCTTGTCATTAATTAATTGACGAAATTAGCCCATTAATAATGAATATAAAATATATACATATATAACGATAAAATATAAATCATGCATACATGCGATCTTAATCATTCCGTTAAATATTTTGGCGACAACACTTCGTAACAAATGTAACGTAAAATTAATGACAATAAATGTATCACGTAATATTCGAATGTGATTAAGTTTTCCTAAATATCTCATCATAAATTTAACAATTCAGCCACTCTAGGTAAAATAAACGATGTAAAATGTAATGCCCGTAAGAATAAGAAATGATAATGCATAGATCATTATTATTTTGATAATTTTTGCGTGTTCTGACCGCGAAATCCTATTCTTAGTGTTTTCTCGGCGTTCAGAATCCGCCGATTCCGGCATTAGCAGTAACGGTTCCAGCAGCAACAAGCTCAATCGGTTTCCCCGGTATTCGTCGGTGTGGTCACCCTTCGATCGGCGTACCTGATAAATCGGTGGATCCTGTGAATCGTTGTGGCTAATGTGTTTCGTGCTGTTTATTAGAGTGCCATAATCACGATAAAACGTCATGGGTGTGCAGCCGGCTCTCGATATTCTCACGTGATAGTTATTTATGCAGCGATGATACAAGTGAGTATTTACTACAAGATTGCAGCAAGTGCGATTTACAACATGGATGCTCGGCTTCAACAGCGATTGCAGATCGAAGATGTCTCGAGGCCAGCAATGAAAATAGAATATACCTGCGACGTTAGTCTTCGTGTAATTGTAGACTAGCATATAATCTCTATTTTGATCGTATTGCGAGCAGAAAATATCCTCGGAATTCTCGTGCGGATACTTGAAGCATGATATATTGTCATATTGACACAGAACTACTTCTATGGCGAGCAACGACTCTTTTGTATATATCAAACGATCGGTGTACACTGGGCTGCTCTTTGTTCTCGCGCACTCCTTGCAAATTGTATGTCGCGACAAGAAAAGCGTATCTATCAAGGTCTTCGCTGTAGCGGGGCTATATTTCTCGTAGTAATCTTGAATGTCGTACTCATATAAACTATTGCGTGGCTGTTTAATCGCTTTAACTTCCTCGTAAACATGATCGACATTCGATAGGTCTCGAACAGTAGTTTCGTGGTTTCCAATCATCACCTGTTGTCGATTGTAATTCTCAGCTTTACGTTGATTATCAAGATGTACCTCATTTTTCGCATCTAATGGAATCTTTCTCGAATCGGACGAGTTACCAAAATTTGTACAATCGCGTTTCCTATCAATCGCAGAGATCGATCCTTCCTCGGTGGCAATCAGAATATCGTTTTTTGTGGATGTATTATCAGCAGCGACTACATATTTGCAGATTTGCGTGTTCGTTACATCTACGTGCGGGATATGATATGCGTGTGTTTCTGGTGTGTGCGATGTCATTATTGCTTCAGTGGAAAAGCTCATATTCGTGTCATCCGCTCTGTTCATGGTGTCACTACGTCTCGTCTCTAATTTTAATTGCTCTAGATGCAGCTGATAGTGATGAACACACGCAAAGTTATATCAATTCCTGGATCTCACTCGCTCGGATCGCAATTCCTGTTTGATCTTTTGTAAATCGTAGAGTACCTGAATCCCAAACAGACGCTAAATAATGACTGTATACAAATAACATCCTTAAATGACTCGTAAATGATAATACTAATCCGTAACAAATACCGTGACAAATACCAGAAAAAAAATACTATACAAAGTTCATTCGCTTCGAGCACAAACCTCTAATATAACTGAAGCACTCCAAGCTTGAGTGCGACAACTATCTGAGCAGTAACTTCCGTCCTTGTTGGTAAGCTCGGGAAGGCCTCTCCAATGGTTGGTGGACACTTCGATAAAATGCCGAGAAATAATGCTTTCAGTCGATTCAATCACATGGTGTAATTCGTTTTCATCGTCGATTAATAACGCAAAGTGCAAACGTGCTCGTAGGAAATATCCTATCGGCCAGATCCATTCCTGAAAAGATTGGGAAAGATGTTTAAGATGTTTAAGATAGAGGTTTAAGAATATATTGTATGAATGTTAAATCTCTCAATCTTTATATTTCAAGACGATTATGCGATTGTGATAAAGGTATTTATTTACAGGCCCTTGATGATAATTCCATCCATGTGCTGTCTTAGTATCGGTACTGTCATTGGAATTGTCATAATATCCATTATATGCCCAATCCGCAGGATCTAACGTCTTCATTCCTAGCGGGCCAAGTAGTATCTCCTCCGCTTTTTTCAGTGCTGTCCAGGCATGATGAGGATTAAACAGTTCCGGAGCCTATTTATGAATCATTACTGGATTGTTGTAATATAAAATACTTCTTTCCTATATTATAGGATATGCTTCGCAAAATATTTTTAAACACTGATAATAATACTCACAACGACCATCGCAATGGGAAAGTTAGGCCGCAACTGATAATCCGCCCAGTCTTGCGTCGCTCCGTGACTGTCTTTGAATATACCTCGTCGATGGATCAAATTGGGTTTCGACTCGTCCTGTGTCGGAATCTCATTTACGTAAAAGTACTTTTCGAAATTTATTTGAATTCTGTCGGCCCATTGCTTGTAACTCCAAGTTATTGTTTGGCCTATAGTTCATGTATAATTATAATTAGAAAAAAATGCAAAGTTAATAATGTCTAAATGTTAGTGTTTTCAGTATCCTTACCATCGCGACTTTTACGTTGAACACTACCGTACGGGAAAAGATTCTGCTTGTACAATTCAGCCAGAAAACTGAGAATGCATTTGCTCAGCCCAACTATCTCTACGGCGGAACCGTCTCTGGGGGTAGCCGGTTTGCCTTTGTTACCAGCTTTTTCAGAAGATCCCATCTTGTCCATCCAGGTACCGCAATTAACATCGTTGCCACCGAATACGAAACCTGTTTCAGGATGAACACCGATCTGATTGTTGAATCCGCGATCGGTCATATGCTCATCGATCTGTTTCCCGGCGTTTCTCTCTCTGAAGCAGAGACCTTGAAAATGTACCGTGAGAGCTTCCTGAATTACTTCATATAATGGCTGATCCTGAAACCATTTTTACACGTCACGTAACGTGCAATTTTTAATTTAAATTATTTATATCGATTATAATTGAAGTTGCGGCTGTTTTTTTTTTACAACATACATGTTCCCCTGCGTCCAAAGCTGGTGAATCATCAGTCGGGAACAATCTTGAAACTTTATCGGATAGAATATCCAAACCATTCGGCACTTCCTTGATGTAACATTTAATCGTATAGAGCCACCACCATAAAGCATCGCGGCAATTGTATCTATTGCAGAATGAGATTGAGGATAAAGCTTGAATCAAAACTTCCTAAAATATTATCCTAAAAATACTCTAAGTATATTATACCTCGCATTACTTCCTTTATCGAGCAGATTGGGTATCAGGCCGTGTCGTAAAGTACTGGCGAATCCAAGAATTATGAATCTTGCTTCGACATGCCTGTCAGTCAAAAGTAACAGCCCTCTTATAGCAATGAAAGTATCCCTACCCCAATTTCTTGTGTAACCCGTTGTGAAATGCGGTAAGCCCGCTGATAACGTTAAACACACTTGCTCTGTCACTCCGTCGTGAATTTTAGTTTTTGGCTTAGGTGGATTAAGATCCGGCGATAAATTTGGCAATTGCGATGATCTTACCACACCACCCATTTGAATCGAAACCAAACTCAGTAATTTAACAAATGTAGTTCCGTTCTTAACAAAGCTGGAATAACAATATTAAACAAATAACATATGATTAATTTTTTTGTTGTAAATATTTTATTCTTTTCAAAATATTAATTAGGAAACTTTTAAGTTCGATACTCTAATGAATTGATTCAGTATTCATTTCGATTTTGATGCTTACTCTGACATTAAACTGTTGCAGTGATCTAAAAGAATCCTATAAACGTTCACAATTATAACGTCAAAGTAACTCGGCACAAGATATCTCGGGATTAATTTAAACGGTTCTAGGGCTTGTTCAAGCCAAATTCCAAGAGGTTCAGTGTCGTCATCCTCTTTTAGACGTTGCCACACGTAATCTAATAATTTTTTAATTACCATTTTCACATATCGTCAATATCACAACATACATTTCGAAAATGGTTTCTGATATATTACCTATTAACCAGTTACCCTGTCTAAGATTAACACACAGGGGATGTCCTAGATCGTTATTTGGACGAATATCAGCCAATAAAGATATAATGCCTAATTTGAAAACGCTTATTAGCTGAAGCACTTATTAAACAGCAATAGGATACCAATAAAACTCGTACCAATATATTGATGTACGAGTTGTAATTAAAAAAATATGAAGTGTCTATAAATATATACTTCATATTCAATTAAATATTACAGTGCATCACCTTGCAGTCCAGCATATACAAGAGGTCCGTATCCTGGCACATTATATACCCCAAATTTGCCCTGAGTTTCCTCTCGTTCCTCTTGATCACATCTATATAACGTTTTATTTAAATCCGAGAAGTCCATGCCGGAAACTATATTATGTAATTCTGATTTTTCATTTGAAGTAATCTGCGAGATAGTATTTTGGAGTTTCATTAAAGCAGGTACTATATTCGCGTGAAGAGCCACACTGAAATTAAATTTATACATAAGAAAGTTAGGGGATATTGCGGTTTTGGGGACAGAAAGTTGTAGTTTGTACCGTATAGCTATAACGGAACCGGGTTGGAAGTTGATGAAATTAAGCTGCGTGATTTTAGGATCGCCGGAATCGGTCTTCTCGATCATCGTGGAATCGCAACACTGTATGTGCTGTTTAAGGCTCAATGAATATTCGGACAATCCATTTATAATATTTTCGTCCATTGTATATCTCTCAGGCAAAAGAAAAAGTGGTTTACCATTTCTGTAACGCGATTTATCGATCAACATAAACATGTAAACCTTCCTTTTAAAGAAAATAAAATTTACGGCTTACTTGGCATCAATGTGCGAAAGTGACCCTTCTAAAATAATTTCTTCCACTATACCCTCCACTCTAAGTGGTCTTACGTGCTTTCTCAGATCATGAGCGTTAGAGTCTGGATGTTTAAATGCTGTGAATGCGACCAAGACTACACTTTCGTGAGTAGTCGGTGAGTGTCTTGTTACGGCCACTATATCAGTATCCATTTGATCGACAAATACCTAAGAATCAGAAAATAAACTTTTAGCTACATACATTGGCTTTCTAATACATATAAACCGCGAAAACTGAGCAATTAATGACATACTTGTGAAAATTTTTGTTGACCAAGCATGTAATGTAGATCGTTCAATGTCTTTTTAGCTGCAATTATACCAGTTTTCGAATTAATAAACTTAACATTGTTTATCGAATCATCGTCTATCCATGAAGTGTACTGCCTTTTCTCATCTACCACGTGTATCTGAAGAAAATAAAATCTCAGAAAATCTTGTAAATATATAAGATATCAAAAGTACAAAAATTTGCATTACGAACTTACGTGATGAGGCACCAATTCGTCGTATCCGCGATTACTACCACTAGCACAGCACGCCATCGATACGAGCGCTGCGCTAGGGAGTAGATCAAAAGTACTTCGTTTCTCTACTGGACTAGGATTATCATGAGTCACATCCATGATCGATATACTAATCTTCCTTGTTCATGGCTATCCCAAGCAGACATAGCTTCTACAATATAACAGTTTTGATGTATATCTTCATTCGCGACATGTTCTTTTTTTTATTAATTGCATTTTAAAAATATTAATAATAGTTTTTGAGAAATATGACAACCTCTTATTAAAGATGTGATGCCAAGACGATTCACAAAGATATTGTCTTTTTGATCGGAGTCGGTAAACAATTCTGCGACAACATAGAGATCTGGACGAATTTGTCGTGCAGCGTCCAGCATATACTGCAGATAGAGAACCGTGCTATTAAATAAACTCCGTTGCATTAAGGTTTAGAATTGTGATATACCTCAGCGACAGGGATCGGCGTGGAATGGCAATTGTCTAATCGAATACCATCGAATATCTGCGCCGTTTGTTCTACATAGGTCACCATGTGCTGCCATAAGAAAGGACAATCCTCTGGTTTCTGCCCATATCTGTAACAATCATATTAATAACATATATTTTAAATTATCTGCATATGCACTTTCTACTAGTAATTCATTGAAAATTGACGTTTAAATAACGTTTATCTGATATTTTTACCTCAGTTTTACGCTGTCTCCCCAAGCGATGAGTTCTCTTCGAATGTACACATTAGAATCAGGCTCCGCGAAATTTTTCAAGGGATCGCCATTCATAACCCATCCATTGTGAGCCATAAGATAACATCCATTATCTGAATACATTATGCTTTCTCTTTCTATTAAAGATTCAGGTGCTCCGTAATCGGTAAAGTATCTATGGAATGTAAATTTATCATATCAAGAGTCATATTTAGAAATTATAATATAACGTTATAATATATACAAATTTAAATAAAATTACCTGGGAACGAGAGGATTTTTTTCATTAATTTCCTTAATTCGTGGACCATCGGATTGCACTCTAAAATATTTCATGCCAGCAATACTATTTTCAACAGCAGCATTTAGATGATTTTGCATATTGTTGATAATAACTGTATTGAGTTCTTGTAATTTATTTTTCAAGTCCTCTGCACATCGTTTCAGGCGAGTTTCCTCGTCAAAACAATCAGCTCTACGTAAAGTAAAAGAATCATGCATGAGCATTTATGTGAGAGGACATATGTTGGCTATATACCTTATCGTGTCTACATTTATTTTACCTATATGTATTATACTTCTTCAGAGCAAGCTGCATATCTATGGTTGATTTTAATCTACGAAATGCAGGATCTTGAATCACCGTAATGTCTTTGGTTGTTGTATTATTCACGTCTTGTGGCATCTCATTGCGCGCTGAATTTAAGAATTCCGCTACAATTTCATTGACATCGATGGTGTACATCTCATGTATTTTCACTAGTGGCAAGAAATGTGTGTGGAGAGCATGTCGAATCGCCTAAAGACAAAATAAAGTAGATGCAAGATACGTTAAAGCACGAAAGAATTCAATTTTAATTACTGAGGAATGATTTGTGACTTACGTTCAAATGATCCTCGGTGTCAATTACAGTAGGAATACCTTTAAATTCCCATTCTCCAGAAGCTACCTGAGTTGTTAATTCAAATAATGCTGCATCTAAGATATATGCTGGACGTAAATGAGGACTGTTAATGCAGTTGTACGTGCACTCCGGGTGAGAAACCAGGAAAGGACTCTCATTCGCCGTGTGATTTAGAACAATATCACAGATGCTCAACATCTGTAACATACAAGATAATTGAAGGATATATTTGGATACCTGCAAGAATACGCGATTTATCTTATTCTTGATAAACAATAATTTACCTCCCATTCATTACGCATTTTATTTGCAAATGTTTCGATATCGTGATAAGTAATTATCTTATTGTTATCATTAAAAGCGGGATTAAGCTTTGCTTGATCCTTCAGGCTGTACGACGATTTAGAACGTCCTAATTCCTACAACAAAACTCGCGTTTATTAAATATTGTATTCTTACATTATACATCAATCGCGTGGACATTACCTGAATCGGTGTAAAATGAATTGCGTTATATCCAGAATTTCGTGCTACCAGTAATTTACTTTCCCATGTACAAAATGGTCCTAAACTCTTTGCTAGAACTGTTTGGATTTGAATACAATCTAGAGGTAACTTCTCGCCATGTTCACCTATTTTCAACTCAGGATCTACCAGCAAGTACCCAGACGCAACAGGTTTTATATTCCCTTCGACTCTGTAAAGTTTTTGTTATTAAGAAATAAAATTTTATCTTATATATATATATACTCATAATATTCTTAATCCACTTACTGGTCAGTGACATAATAATGGAATGACCCTGACAAAGTTAAATGTATGCTCGCCGACTCGTCAATCCATTTCAATTGATAGTAAGTATGCCTCTCGAATTTTTTATCGGTCGATAATGGATGATTTATAAAAACATCAAGTGTTTTTCCAAGAAGGGAAGCTCCAAGTCGAAACTCAACTATCCAACCTGCAAGCAACATAAAATCATTTATAGTAAAGACATGTCGCAACAAAACTTGTCAAAATATAGTTCAAAAAATAATTTTAAGAGGAGCGAAACTTCTTTTTAAAGACCTTTCTTTAATCTGTATAATATCCCATCTAAATGTTCTCCATTGTTCACAGTTAGAACTCTTATTTGCTCATGGGTAGTTGTAGAATGTGATGGCAAAGGATGCATGTTTTTAATCGTCTGAAATTATAAAGAGAATTTTGTATTAAAAATGTACAGATATCGCTTCTAATTGATAGAATCGAACATTAGTGAGAGGTAGGAGATGGAATAAGTTTACCAAATTTTCGGGATCAGATCTGTCAGAGAGCTTCCAAAGGGATGATACGCCTCGAGCGTAGGAAACGGATATGTGTTTAGCCGGCAGAGTTAAGCCTTAATATAAGATATTGGCATAAAGCAGTTAGCAAGCGTGCACGATATTATATTACGGCGTTTCTGGTGTGTGAGCACATATAAAAGCCGCAGCTATTCTTACCCTACATACTAGAATTACAATATCGTGGTACCGCAGAGACAACTGCTTTCTACCATAAGACTTGCCCCCCCAAGTCAATATGTAACGATGGCAAGCACCATCTTCCACTGCCATCAAACGATCGTATCACTAAGACTTTTTGTTAAGAATATGGTCTCGCAATTCCGCACATTGTATTGCACGTTCGCGCGTATAGAACTTACTATAGCATCCAATCCTTTAAAGAGCCATTTACGGATAATTTGCAGAAAGCGTCTAAAAAGCCTTAAGACCATTTTTCTTGTATTGTAAATGAAGCGTCTTATTCTCCGAGCCATTGCCAATGCGAGTTAATTGAACGTTTTTAGTTGATTGGTATGGACAATTTATTAGGAAAATGATATCACAGCATCTGCCGACATTTTACTATGTATAAGCAAAATCCTTTATACGTGCTACCTATAACAGATATATAAAATAAAGGCTACTAGGTGCATAACACGTAGATTATGATATTGCACATATGTTTCTATCGAGGTTTCTATACATATACCTCTAATATTGAGAATAGTGAGTATAGAATGATGAGTATAGAAGTTATGAAAAACAGAAATTTCAGATATTGGTAAAACCTTAGTACTTACATCATGTTTTATAAGATGCATTATTGCACAATAATTTAATCAAAATAAGAGAAATTATAATAGATTGTTCATAATGCATATTAATATTTACATTAATATATAAAATGTTATATTATAATACTAAAATACAAACATTTATAGTAATAAATTAATAATCTCTTTATTAACGTTTTATGATAACAATTATCACTTTAATTTGTACATAATACAAATATACTTTGTAAAAGACATTAACGCAATTTATGCAGTACATATCACTGTTCTACGTACCACGCATTTTTTTCAATAAAGAAGGCAATATAAATCGATTTATGTAAGGAGCTGATTAAAGATTAGTAATTATAATTTACAAGATTATGATTTAGAATATAATTTAGAATTACGATTTACATTAATCTTCTAAAATTAATGTCAAAATCTGTAACAGTTATTGATGGGTTTATGAGACCTATTTAATTTCTATTGACTCACACATGATTAAAAAGGCACTAATTAATTCAAGGGAACAAAAATGAGGTAACTTGCATAAAAAGAATAAATGTTAATAATAACAATAATAAATTACAAATTTGCAGATATAACAGAAAGAATAAGTCCAAATAGATCCACTGTCAGCTCCAGAATAATATATATATATATATATAAAAGAATAAATACTAAGTTCAAAACCAATAATTCCAATTTATAGATGTAGCATAAAGAATATAAACAAGTAAATCCAACAAATAAATCTGAATGATATACATATATAAAAGAATACTAAATTTGATAATAATAATTGAAATTTGTAATGTAACATAAGGAATATAAATGAGTAAGTCTAATAGACATACCGTCAACTTTGGAGCAATATATATAAAAAAGAATTAATACTAAGCAATATTAAATATGTTATCTTTTAAGATCATGATGTGAATACACAATAAATCAGAAATAAAAACCCTAAACGGTCAAGCTGGATCTTTAGTGTTTAAATAATTCCGTGTGAATTTGCAGGATTGGATAATAAATACCAAGTTTAATATAATAATAATTCAAATTTGCAGATGTAATAAAAAGAATATAGGGTCCAATAGACCCACCATCAGCTTTGGAGTGATATAATTGAGCAGGTCAAAAATATAGACCCATTGTCAGCTTCGGAGAATTAAAAGAACGAATAAAGGGTCAAATAAGTCAGTTGATATCACAAATACAAATGCGAAACGGCCTCGTAACGATACAGCATAACAATATAACGATACGTATATAATGATAACGATGACAATAACATTTAATGTAATTATCCATCCATGCACAAAAAAAAACGAGCGCAAATAGCGCAAGTACACAAATATTATTCACACCAAGAAACAACTCGACAAAAATTTTGCAAATCGGTCGCACGCGATTAAAAACTTGGTTTAACACCTGCCGAAGTACGAACACACACGTGCACGCACGCACGTGGCAAAAGCGACGTCCAAGAACTTTCCTTTGCACTTCGACGATTCCCTACCTATGTCGGCGATGGAGTGCAAAATGATATCGCGTGAACACTGGTGAACACGTTAGATACAAATGTCGCTCGCATTCGAACGATCAGGCAGAAGAAGTCTTTGCGCAAGTTGACCTCTATCTCGCGAAAGACAGGTCTGAAGGTCAATAAACAAGCGCGACCAGAATGGAGGGGAGGCGGCAATCGGTCAGTGGATTTGTATCACCAAACACGCAGCGCTCATTGGCCCGACGTTCGCGCGGCTAACTTCGGGCCGTTCCACACCTCGAAAGTCGCGTTCGAATTTGGAGCGACACTGATAGCACTTAAATTTGAACATCACGTAACATTCTCTGACTCTGAAAAAAATCGCGAAGAAAACTCTCCCCTTCTTGCTGGGAGATGCGATTTCTTTGTTTATATATTCGTCGTCGATTTACATATAAAAAAAAAATAATGCGGTTTTGACTCGCGGACAACTTCAAAAGTCCATCTCGGCGGGAAAGTTTAAAATTGATTCTATCGTAGGCGTAGGTTTAAAAAAGATGGTATCGTTTCTCCTTGCCACTCAAGTTCGAAGCTGGAGATATCATCCTCATATATTTCCATTTTTTATATGTAAATCGACGACGGATGTATAAACAAAGAAATCGCATCTCCCAGCAAGAAGAGAAGAGTTTTCTTCGCGATGATAACAAATGTAAATATTTAATTCTCCGGAGCTGAAAACAAAATCTATAATATTATAATTACTGATACTGAATTTGTGAAACCCATTTAATAACTGCTGATTAAAAGGCATTAATTAATTTTAAGGAACTAAAATAACATAACTTGTATAAAAAAGAATTATGAAATTTATTTTAATAAAAATTGTAGAAAGAATTGAGTGGATCTAATAAGCTCACGTCAGCTCCGGAAAATTAATATCCATTTCTATTAACGTAATTAACTTTAATTAACAATCTCTGTTTAAAAATTAAGTTAATAAGAATAGGGCTACGAGCCAAGCAGTTGTCAAGCAAACAGCTTTATGCGGTATTATTAAATAACAAACAAAATATTTATTAGAACATACGTTTTGACTCCAATTGAGTCATTCTCAATGTTAAACAATATAATAAATTTTATAATTCAAACGGTATTAACTAATATCATCACTTTGATTATAACATTAAGAACAATAAATTCCAAAGAAATACATTATTAAATCATTATTGTAGTCGTTAACGGATGTCTTAAAGTAGAGTCACGTTATAATTGTTTAACATTGAGAATGATCCAATTGGGATCAAAATGTATGTTCTAATAAACTTTCTGTTTGTTATTTAATAATATAGCATCAAGACCTTGACTCGTAGTTCTATTCTTATTAATTTAATTTTTAAAAATTATTTGAGCCTTCTTATATAATTTCTAATCTCTATTTAATTTATTCTTTATCCTTTTCTTAGAGCTAATCCTAATTCTTAGAGCTAGAATAAAAATAAGTTAAACCGAGATTAACTTTAATCTCTGTTTATATAAGTTACTCTTCATTCTTTTCTAACTATTAGAACTAGAAAAAAAGTAAGTTAAACTGAAATTATCTACGTTAATCTACACTACATTTGTAGAAAAATATAAGTACATTAATAAAGCGACAATCAAGCTTGAAACCGTAAAACAGATTTCCGCTGCATGCAGTTATCGAAAAAAAGGAACAGAAAGAGATGTAATCGTTCTCGGGGAATTTCCATTATATTGTTTAAATTAACTAAGGTCGTTTTCCTGAACTCGCGAAACTTTTTCCATCCTTTTCAAGCGTCTTGAAAAATTATAAAAAATTATAATCGTGCCACGTGATCGCGCATGTCACTCGCTTATCGCTCGTTGGAGTGCAACCGCGCCTGCAATCACGGTGACATTCTAACCTCAACCGAGCATTTTCCGAGCAATTCCGTGATCGCCACTCTTTTTTTCCAGCGATTTCCGATCGCGCTCGTGAAAACAAGTAAGATTTCAGCTTCGATGAAAGATCGACGAGGATTATTCCTCTCGAGAGCTCGTCGGACTGTTAAATGCTCCAAAATATGAAAATCATTTCGCACATTTCTGACATGCTTATTTACCAAGAATGTCAATTTTTTGCACAACGCACATTCTCCAACGTCTAATAGAAATTCGCGGTTAGTTCTAGAGCGTTACTCGACGGATGTGACTGTCGTAAGAGAAAAAGAAAATCAAAGGGAATACCGTGAACGACATTGCGAAGTGTCGCTCATTCGCCTCTTCTTTCCTAACCTCACAATCAGTCCGAAATTCATAGCGCCCCCAAGTAAAACGACGTCGAAGTCGCGAGAGGGGTGCGATACACGCGGCGCGTCGTGTGCTGCTCGACGATCAACGTCTACGGTCACGTTAGAGAAAAAAAAAGAACAAGAAGGAAGAGAGGAAGGAGAGTCGCAGGTCTAACGATCCCGACGTCGAACTTTCATCGCTTCGCCATCGAATCGCACGCGGCTCCACGGACGGCAACTCCTCGCCGTCCGGATTCGCTTTCTCCTCTTTACAGGCTTTTTCAAAATGGCAGCGGCTACGGACGAGCTGAGTAAGTACTCCCGAGAGAAAAAAAGAGAAAGGAAGAAAGAGAGAGATGATCTTCTTTATGCGCGACGTAATCGACAACCGGGTCGTGGGTCATGTCGTTTGTCCTGGAGTAGAAAATGGGGCCAACCCACATGAGGTCAGACGCGAACCTGATTGTCATGCTAGAGAGACGACCGGAGACGACCTCGGGGAGGACCTATGGATTTCCATCCTTTCCTCGATGCTCCTCCCTTGCACCGCCCCGAACACGTGTCCGCAACTGTCAAATCTCGACACTGAAGTTTAAATCCCATTGACATCCCTGATAATCCCGACTTGACAGCACATGATGTCAGCATTTTTTCACAATGATCTCACGTTCGATGACACTCGATTACGTCGCTGAAATAAGTACAGATCGATATATGAGGGTGATCCCATTTACGTGAATTCATGTCAATAAGCATTATTTTTTTTTATTACTGCACTAAACTGTATTAGAACTCCTTCTCTCTTTCGCCAAACATCAAACATATATCTAATTTTAAGTTTCAAAAATATATATTAGTTCAGCCATAGAAAACAAATCTCTTGTTTAAGCCAGGTTCCATCAATTTTGGTTCAATTTATTCTTTTTTCTCATTCTAAGAATTTTAAGATAAACAGTAAGTTAAATTGAGATTAAAGTTAATTCTATATTGGTGGCACCAGGCCTTAGTTGAACTTTTTGCAAAGTCTTTTCTCTTTTTTCTTCACTGTAAAAAGAAAAAATAAAGTAAGACGACTCTGTGCAAGAGGTTGAGCTAAAAAAAAACATATCTATTATTTCCTATTTCACTTTGCATTATATGTAATACACATGATTAGAAATTCTTTCTCTTGCGATCAACTCTGCAGGAAAGATTGGAGAAATATTAATTGTACTTCACAACCTTTCTTGTGTTTCATTTAGTTTTACTCGAGCGGGTGTTCCTCCGTCTGGGTTCTGCCGAGACAGATGAGCAGTTACAGGCGTCAGTCTGCAAATTTTTACCTCCCGTGCTGCTCAAGTTATCTAGTGCGCAGGAAGGCGTCAGGAAGAAAGTAATGGAACTATTGATCCACATAAATAAAAGAATAAAGAGCAGGCCCCAAGTACAGCTGCCTGTTGAAGCTTTACTCCTACAATATCAAGATCCATCAGCTAGTTCGTTTGTGATTGTACGTTATCTGCGCAGATTAATGTATGATTTACGAAATCAGAAAAAAATACGTCATAATGTATATTTGTATAATTGCAGAACTTTACGATAATATATATAAAGTTAGGATATCCTCGAATGGAGTTGAACAAGCAAGCGGAATTAGTTCCTAGTGTACTGAATGCTATTGAGGGAAAACCGTTGTCTCATCAAGACAGGTTTGCTTTTTTACAAATTTCTTAATTCTTACACTTATATTTTATAGGTGTAATAAAAATAATAAAATCATTATTATTACTTATATTTTAATCCTTTCTGGAGTTAATGGTGGATCTATTGGATCCAATTAAGTCTTTTTGTCAAAAAGGTCAATTTAATATTTTTATGTTACAATTTTTGATTATTTTTATTATAATATAACCGGTATTTATTGTTTTTATACTAGTTATGTCATTCTGGTTTTTTGAAATTAATTAGTGCCTTTTAATTATCATAAATTAATTAGGTTTTATAGAACTATCGTCAGTTTGTTACAGATTTTGTCAGCTCTGAAGGATTAACAGAATTTTACCTTTAATATATCAAAAGACTTCATAAATTATTTTTATATATTGTATTTATACTATATTGTAAAATGTCGGATTACATTATCGTAAATGAGGCTTTGTTTCAGCTTAATGTTGATCATAATGCCAGCATTAGGACATATCAACATACCAGTAGATCCTGATAAACGAGCCTCTCTCTTAGGTTTGCAAGACAAACCTTACGTTGCGAAACAGCTCATAAATTTTATGCTCGACATATTACTGTTGCCATATGGGTGAGATATACACTGTACAATAGCATTATTTTTAAATATTTACTTAGTTTCTGACTGCGATTTATAAATATCACCAGATCTGTGGGACAAACGGAAAATCAACAGGGTTCAAGTCAGACTATTGATTGGTCTCAGTTCACTGTACCGCCGGGCTTAAGTGACTACGCGTTTAAAAGAGTGATAGGCGAGAGTCCGCCTACAGCCGAGCAACTCGAGCAGATAAAGTTGGGCATTGTTAAGTTTCTCGCAGGTGGATTTTTCCCGGATACAGATATTCTGATACACTTAATCGTAGCGGCTGCGGATACCAGATTCAGCATCGCTAATATGGCGGATTTAGAGTTGAAAAAGATGATTGGGTGCGTGTGAAAATTGTCAGAATTTATTTGGCACAGATCGGAGCTGTAATTTTTTCTGTATTCATCCGTTTAGTACATTGGATTGGTCTTCGATGCAACTAGCAGCTCCGCTTTATACATTATTCTTGGGTACCGATGCATTAGCTACGCAAAAAGAGGTGAAACCCGAAATGAAACGGCTACCTGCAAGCACACGAATTCGTCTCAAGCTTTTGCAATATCTTTGTCGAGTGACTAAAGCAGGATTTATTATACCACCGTGTATTCAGGTAAATTAAAGCCAATTGAAAAAATTGCGTGAAATTACACAAAGTTACGTAATAAAATTATCATTTTTCCTGCAGGTTATTTTTGATTCACTCTATGGAAAAAATACGAATGCAAAATTAAAATCATTGGCGCTGCAATTTACGTCAAATATCGTCCAGCAGTAAGTGTTTTATAATTCAGTCGCTATTAAATTTTTCATGTATTAACAGCGTTGCTGTTTACTGGATATTGATAGATTTGCAAATTTTTTGAGTTATTTCGCAAAGAAAAATATTAATTATATCCTCTATTCATAGGAGCAACGTATCATTAACTTCTCGAATTTTTTATTTTATTGCAAACTCTTTACACACCTGATGTATTATAACTTTGTTTCTCATTATTTAAAGTACACATCTTGTTGCATATAATAAACTGTATTTGATTTAAAAATATCTTTTAAGCTGCAGTCTTGTACCGTTAACTCGCGTGGCTGGAGTAATCTTGAATGGCATGATAAAATTGATCTCCGAAGGCGATGACGTGCATAAACCGATGGCATATACAGTCATTGGACAACTTGGTCAAAGAATACCATCTCTGATAAACAAAGATTTAAGTTTGTTACACAACTTATTCGACACGCTTGTTTCTGTAAGTGTTTGATTGTTTTAAAAATACTGTAGTGATTATTGAAATCATACATATATAATTATTAAATTTGAACATTTTTTTTAAGACGGACGGTGAACTGCGACGTACGGTAAGAGACGCATTAATTTGCGTAACATCTGCGTTTGTGCTGAATAAAGAAGACGAGAGCAATATAGCTTTGATGAATGCTCTATTGTCGGTACACATTGAATCACCAGAATCGAGCGTAAGGCATGTGTATGAAAAAATTATACATTATTCATTACATTAATTTTAACATATAATCGTGTGTGTGACGTGTATTACTCTGCGAATAGATTTGTGGCAATGCATTATGCCGCAACCGTGTTTCCACCTGATGACGCTCCATCTCGGTATCTCTTGTTATTAGCGTGTGGTGACAATAAACACGAGATAAGTACAGAAGCCATGAAAGCGCTTTATGGCGTTGTGCATAAAAATGAGGACGATCAACAAATTAGCAGCAAGATAATGTTGCCCGAGTTTGTGAAACTAGTAAGTTATGTTTATTCGAAGATGCAGTCGAGAATGCCCGCTGCGAGTAGCAGAAACACAGATAAGCAAATACTCCCGTATAGTACCGTCACATTTTCCGAAGTAAGTTCTAGGTGGAAGCTAGATTTGTGAATTCCGCATAAATATTTTTACAATCACAACTTGTATTGTTACAGATTATTTCTTATTTTCGCATTTGCCTCACCAGAAGTGCTAATATTCCCGCGCGAAATGAGCCGCTACAGCATCCATGCGAACATACGCCTCTGATTGGACGTTACTTAGAGAAATTATACAAAGATCAACCAGAGATATTAAATAATTATCTCGACATGATTTTACTTTTAAGTCATTCTTCTGCAGGTAAAGTAATCATAAATAAAAATCAATTATGTGATATGTTGTACTCGACATCAACTATAACTATGATTGAACTCAAAATAATTATATGATATATTGATTATATCAAGTTATTGTATTTTATTATTATGATATACAGATCAAATTTCCTTGAATGCATTATTGGAAGTATTTGGATCCGTTCCACATTATATAATAAAATCATATGAAAAGGAGCTACCATGGCTCTGTTCTTTGCTTGCTTCTGCTAAACACGATGTACGACAATTAGCCGCGAAAATATATGCCGCTATTACTGGATACTTTCCGAGGAATGAATTTGAGAAACATGTTTCGAGTATTATGAACGTTATGAATAGAAAAAATTTGGAAGCACAGCATGGTGCATTATTGGCATTGACTTATATGATGGAAAGAAATTTAATACAACAACGAAATGGAAATAAAGAGGATTTGTGCAATTGGACGACTTACAACGATATTGTAAAAGCAATATGTATGTATTTATTATTTATATATATCAAATAATGTTACGTTACAGGCTTAATATACTTGAAATACTATGTTTATTATATTCAGGTACATATCTTCGTGACAACGCGATATTATTGATGGACGCAGCTGTTCAAGCTGTTGGCATCTTAGGTAAAGCATATTCTTTACCTTTACCAGCAGAAGGCGATAATGAATTGAATAAGAAAGCGATAATAGAAACGCTCTTTTCCGTATTATCTAATGCCAAATTGAATACCAAGGTTTGTAATTAATTACATATTGTGTATGTAGTTAAATATTTTATATTTGATACTCTGTAGTCTTACAGCTTTACTTTGCTTAGATGAAAGAAAAAGCTGCGCTTTCATTGGGATATTTGTGTGTCGGCGAGTGTTTTCCGTATACCGTGGACATCGCTAATAAAATCATAGCAACTGTCAAAGAGGTGCATAAATGTGTTTATATATATATATATATAATTAAATTTCACATTTTTATTATGTATATATTAATATATGATATTTAATAGACAAAAGACATTGAAATCCATTTAATTCTGGGGGAAGCTTTGGTTTGCTGTGTTCAAGCGCAAGCTTCTCCGGAAGCAAGAGATGCTTGGACGACATTACCTGCCGAACATGTTATTCCATACAGTAAAATTAGTGATGAATTATTAGTACATGTGCTGAATGAATTATTTAAAATGTACAAAGTGCCTCATCCAAACTCACGACAGGTATTTATATGTCATATTTTAAAAAAGGGGTAAAACAGTTCTTGCTTTATTAATAGCAAGATGTTTTTTTAAAGGCAGTATGTGTATGGCTATTCGCACTTCTAAAAT
Source organism: Mycetomoellerius zeteki (assembly GCF_001594055.1). Classification (NCBI taxonomy): domain Eukaryota; kingdom Metazoa; phylum Arthropoda; class Insecta; order Hymenoptera; family Formicidae; genus Mycetomoellerius; species Mycetomoellerius zeteki. The sequence goes on along the minus strand of NW_017257883.1, from coordinate 17,169 downwards.
ACAACGTTCAACGAGAATGCATTAAGGAAAGATTGTCCACGATTCATCATGCATTTATAGATTTTCTTTCAGATGACAGTGGTAAGAAATATAAATTATTGATTGTATCAGTGAATTGTATCATCTTTCAGCGGAAGAAGAGATTTGATTTTTTATCTCGTAACAGATATAGTGCAAGACATTGCTTCGAAAGGCCTTAGTTTGGTACATATTAACAGCAAACAAGAAGAACGCGAGGCTTTAGTGTCCAAGATATTAGATCAGTTTACACAGGGTCGTAGAACAGTGCAACAAGTTACTGCCGATACTAAATTATTTGAAGAAGGTCAACTAGGAAAAAGCCCATCTGGGTAAGGTTGAAATATAGAATATTTCGTGTTAGCTTACAATTTAAGATAAAAAATATTTGAATTAAAAACCGATTATTTACTATTATGCTATATTAATAACGAAAAGATATTAGATACTTAAAGAAATAATGTAATTTTTCAGTGGCAACTTGTCTACTTATCGAGAAATCTGTTCTCTTGCGACAGAATTGCAGAAGCCTGAACTTGTATATTATTTTATGCATCTGGCAAATCATAATGCGATGTGGACATCCAAAAAGGGAGCTGCTTTCGGTTTCGCGGCAATCGCCAATATCGCGAGAGACGAACTGAATAAATATCTACCTAACATTATACCGCGATTGTATAGGTATCAGTTTGACCCGACGCCAAAGATCCAGCAAAGTATGGTCAGCATTTGGCGAGCTGTCGTCCCTTCTACCTCGAAAGCCGTTAGTAATATTATTTGATATCTGTTAACAACGTCTAATGTACGTAATGTTATAAGTGTAAAAATTTGTTTTTTATATATCATCATAGATCGAACAGTATCATAAAGAAATATTGACTGATGTAACCGATAATCTAACGAATAATGAATGGAGGGTACGTATCAGTTGTTGTAATGCTCTCGCAGATCTTTTAAGGAGTAGTGTTCAATTCGACTTCGCCGAATGCGGCCCAGAACTTTGGAAGAAACTGTTTCGCGTAATGGACGATATTCACGAAGGCACGCGATTAGCCGCGACGAACACCACTAAAATACTCAGTAAGGTGAGCGCAAGATTTTCTACAGATTTTCTCTATGGAGTTTCCGTAACTTAAGACTAACAATGTGTTCTTTGCTTCTCCTCTTTTACTTTTTACTTCTTGCTTTTTTCCATCTTTGTACAATAATTATTTTATTGACAATCGTGTTTCTTCTGACGTGTTTTTTGTCTCTTCCGAAATTTGTTAATTTTTACCTTAGACGATAGAAAATGAAGAAACAGGATAAGAGGCAAAAGGTAAAAAGTTATAAAGAGCAAGAAATAGGAAGCAAAGAGCACATCATGGATTAGCCTTTATAACTATTTATAGTTCAGAAATTTAATATCGTTAATCTCACAGGTTTGCATACGTCATTGCGATTCATCGCACGGTAACACGGGGAAAGAAGTTATTCAAGCAATATTACCCGTGTTACTCGATATTGGCATTGCTCATGTCGTGGATACGGTGAGGTCTATATCATTGCAAACAGTATCTCAACTCGTATCTACGGCCGGCGTTTTATTAAAACCGTCACTCGTCAATCTGATTCCGTCGTTATTGGAAACGATTGGTGAATCAGAGAATCCTAAGCTTTCATATTTGAGTAATGTGTGCGGCGCAACCACAGAGACTCAGGAAGCGATCGATAATCTTAGAGCGAATGTTGCGAGAAGTCATTATGCGTCGGATACAATAACAAAGGTACATTCTTATAGACGATTTGGAGGAGTTGAAGACGATCTTGCGAACTTGATAAGGTATAGTCTTAATATTTTGTTTTTAATTTTTTTTTATGTATAGTGTATCCAATATGTCGATGCGGATGTATTAAAGGAATTAATGCCAAAAGTAATAGATTTAATCAAGTTCAGCATAGGATTTGGAACAAAAATTGCTTGTTCGCATTTCGTGATTCTTCTTAGCACGCATCTGAAAATAGAGTTGCAGCCATACAGTGGTTAGTAATCATCTCAATTTCAACAGAACATATTAATAAAATACAAACTATTCTTATTATTACGGAACAAAGAATGTTACATATATATTTAAATTATATATACATATATATATATATTTAAATTATATATATATATATATTTAAATTTTTCATAAAATATTTTTTGTATCACAATTTAGTAGTTAATTGATATTTTTTGGTGATATAAATTAATGATACTATGTTTCATTTAGCTAAATTACTATCTGCTTTGCTCAATGGTTTGTTGGATCGTAATGTTGCTGTGAGAAAAAATAATGCGGTTACCATTGGACATATAGTTGGCTCCGCTAAAGATTCTAGTCTGGATAAATTATTTAATACCTTGAATACGTGGTATTTGGAACGCGAAGGTACATCTAACAGTAGCATTATATGCTCTGTTATATGCGTCCTATAATTTTATTTTATGAAAAAATATAAATTACAGATGATGCAATAAGATTAGCGATCGGGCAAGCTTTGCAATCTATAAATAATTACAATCAGGAGAAATTAAAGAATTATCAAAAAATAGTTATTCCTCTTGCCTTTTTTGCAATGCATGCAGAAAAGGTACCAGGTATGTATAATGTGTCGTTCACAAGCATGCCTTGCACTTTATTCTCGTGTATTTTTATACATACTGTTATTAGGAAACGAAAGCACCGTTGAATTATGGACTGATTTTTGGAACGAAATAACTCCCGGGACCGAAGCAGGAATTGTGCAAAATCTGCCAGCAATAACCAATATTTTACATATAACTTTGGAATCAGCATCATGGACTACAAAAGTGCAAGCGGCAAATGCAGTTCATACCATTGCCTTAAAATCAGGTCATAATATTGGTACAGATGACAGGAATACCTTATTAAAGATACTGATCAATGGTCTGCATGGTAGAACGTGGAATGGAAAGGAACGTCTGTTGAACGCTCTCGCTATGTTAGCATGCAATAGCAAGTACGTAAGATACCAACTTGAAACTTTGTGCTAAAAAGACTTAATTAATACTCGTTAAGTTTAATAGTTCGGATTTTATTACAGAGAAGCCTTAAACGCAGATACTGCGTTATTAGATACAGTTGTGGTAACATTACATAGGGAAAGTAAGAAAGAGAACGCTGAGTATCGTCGACACGCGTTACAAGCGTTTGCTATGGTTTTGCATGAACTTGATATTGATAGGTTTACGGAAACATATGAAATTGTACAAGAAATACTGATTAAGGTAAGAAGTTGATAGCAATATCATGAAGGAATAGTTGCGAACGTGAATATAATATTTATATACTTTGCGCATTTAGGTATCTGATAAAAATAACGATGACGAGGAGGACACTGCGGAAGAAAATAGAAAGAAAAAAGAAAATAACATAAAGTTGCAAGAAACAATTTATGAGGTACTTGGGAAAGCATGGCCTTCCACCAAAGAGACTCAAGGTTACAAAATTTAGATAAATTTTAATCAGTGAAAAATATGCGTTTTTATAACATTCTGAGTATTTTTTTTTATAAATCGATTTGTGATTGCAGATAAATACTGCATAGAATTCGTGACTCACTGTCAGAAAGTACTGCCAAATAGTACAAGGTCTGTTCAAGTTACTATCTTGACAGCGTTAAATCTCTTTGTGGATAGACTTGTTTTATTAAAAATAAGCAAAACGGAAATGTCATTAAAAGACAAAAAACTATTAGATCAAATAAGTGATAGTCTCAATAAAATATTATCATATTGTATAAGTAAGTATATATACATTATGCGATATAATTAAGTGCATTATTAATTCTATTTAACATGTATTAATTCTGCATGCATTAATTTTGTTTAATATATGCTGCTCTATTAAAATAATTTAAGCATTTGGAATTATTAAGATCGTACTATTTTTAAGTACAGTACCTTATTTCTTCGCAGATATTTCGAAGTTCACCAAAATTAGAAAAGAAGCATTAAATATAGTTCTTTCGTTAGCAAGAAAAATGCGTGAGACACATAATGATGAACAACTTGATAAAATGACACGGCTTTTGAAAGAACTCTTACCCGATCTAACAAAGGATAATCAACCAGAAATACGGACCAGAGTAACTGATATTAAAGAAATGCTTAAAATTTAACCAGCACGTACATATATTAAGTATGTACATGGTATCCCAGCTCGAATTTATCCTTCGCACACGTCGATGTATATTGCATACTATCGTTGATGTTAGCGATCTTGAACTATAACAAAAGATTGATAACTATGGTTGCGTGTTTATTTAATATGTTAAATGTAGATGTGCCTAATTATAGTATTATATCCCTTAATAAAGTATAATTTAAAACAACTTGTTTGTAAGATTTTTTATTACGCCCTTATGTATTATATCCTAACAATCTAATCACTTTGTCGGTGCTATTATTACTGAAAATAATCTTTTATTTATAACCATTATACAAAATGCGAAATCTATAAGTCGGGTTCTGATATACACTGTCAGTATTAAAAATCTACAGAATATATATTTCATAAAAAATAAGTGATTTTCGTTCCTTAGATAAGATCATCCAGGATCGATAACATGATATAAAGAACTGGATATATCAGTTTCATCTTATTTCCTTACGTCCATGGAGAGAATAGTTGTTGAAGTATCTAAAAAAAATGTAGGCTTCTCTTCTTATATTATATTTATCCACTTTCCTCTTTATTTTTTTTTACCATCCTTTCCTTTCATTTCTGTATTACTGTTTTTTTTTCCTTTGCTTTACAGTTTGCTTTTTCGTATCAAGTGCTCTAGGCGTTAAATCTTGTTTTATTGATTTTGATGCACAGGCATTTTATCACTTGTATATGACATGCTTTCTTTTTTTTTTAGTATTTGTTGTTACTAGTTTTCTTTTTAGGTATTTTGCCCTTTCTTTTTTCCTTTTGTAATACGAAGCTGAATTAATTCTCTACTAGAGTGGAGAAGTAGCTTCGAGTTATTTTCTGTTGCCAAGGTATCATCTCTGTAATACATTTCCTGATTCCTTTTAATTTAATATTTCACTATCTTCTTTTCTTGTTACGCAGTCCATTTTGTAAGGTCATTTTTTATTTTTTTATAACGTAATCTCCATCAGTTCATAATTAAATATATAAAAGAATTATGAACTCTTATGTGGGGTCTACAATAGAAGTTGTAGCGGTCGTAAAGTCTTAAGTCATAGAAAATTAACCAATCACAGTCGAATATGATTGGTCAATTTTCTACAACTTAAGATCCTACGATTTATATTGTAGACCCCGCAGAATGAAAGATGAAGATAAAGATAAAAGAATGAAAGATGAAGACTCTGCTTTATGCATTATTGTATCATATTTATTATTTGATTAAATGCTTTAACAATTTAATTTAAACATCTTATTTAAACATCTTATCTATTCGTCTCTTATATTTTGTATTATATTAAATTATATTTTTTAAACAATATTTAGTGAATATATTTTTTAATGTGTAAAATAAATTGCAAACAAATTGCATGTTACATGTTAATTATACAATAAAAACATAAAGAAACATTTAAAGCAGAGGAATATAATTGATTATAATTAGCAGGAAGGGAGATCTCTGTAGATTGATCCGTTTTTATCGAATTAAACTTTATTTAAAATCTTGAAAGTACATATTGAAAGTACATAATTTGTAATCTCAAAGTCTATTATAGTCATTTCCGGTAAAAACGGAACAACTTACATTAAAAAAGGATTATGAATAATATACATTACTTTCAAATATATTTACTTACATTTATTTTTTTGTCAATTTTTTTAACAATATCAATGCTCCAGCACTGTGTTTTTTCTTGAGATTTTCTGTTAAAGGTTTTAATTTAACTAGTAATGTATTTATAGCAATTTCATTCTCTATGAGAAAAATTAATAAGAAACAAGCTCTATTAAATTCTATCCACTTTTCTAGCACTTTTGGCGTTAGGTGTGATATCAATATTTCTCCAAATGTAGATTCGTTCTTTTTCAGCAACTCTTTGTCATACTGAATAAGTTTCTTCAACATTGTGTGTAATCCAGGATGTTCAACCACATCGTACTCGGTATCATTGTCTTTGATTTTTGAATCTGTATTGCTAATAAATTTAGCAATCGATTCAAACGCAGAATTCAATTTCTCTCCCGATCCCACTTTCAATATCGCCAGGGTAGTCATAGCTATGCTACTGTTGGATAACCATATTGCTGTATCCGCGATTATAGCGTCAAAAAGCGGGCCGCAAATTGTATCGAGGAGTTCCTTTTCCCTAATATCAGCTGACTTCTTACTTGCGGAATTGTTATCACCTTGGCGTAAATATTCTACTACAGCTGGTGAAAAATAAAGAGGTTTTCTCCTGGCCACGAGATATAATATAACATGTTTTCCATACTCATTCAACGCAATGTTAACCAGATCCTCTTGTAACTCGGACAATATTATTTTCTGCATGAGAACGGTGTCATCTACGGAGTCAAAGAGCGCCAATAACGTCATGTGACCGTATTTGGACATACAAATCGCTTTTACATTTCCCTTGAGGGCTTTCATAATAATTTTCCTATCTTTGCTAGTACTATGCCACATACATTGCATAGCAACTCTCGCGCCCATTTTCGTTTGGGACAGAGTTATAACGTAAGATCGTAGCATAACTATTAATTCGCTCCTATCTTCCACCGAACATACGCAGAGGAATTCCCATAGAATCGTTTGCAACAGAGTAGAATTAACAAAACCTTTGTTTAAAATTCTAATTAGATTAGCTTTTACTGCAGATAGTGTAGCCAGTTTCATATCCATCGCGGTTTTGAATACGTCTGACAATGATTTAACTTCTTTGTCTTTTTCCAGTTTATACATATCCCCATAAAATTCTTGCTTAAAATGTATCTTCTCGAGACTTGTACACCAAGTAGAGTACGTGAGTTCTACAAAAGAGGCTGATACACTGTGACTCATTAGTTTGACAATATTGCCGTAAAATCCAGAGATAATCTCACGCCTGATTTCTTGCGAGCCATGCTTTAAAATAATTTTTATGCAATTTTTTGCGTATTTAGACTGTAACATCTCCGCGATAAATGGCTTTATCTCTTGAAATATAGCTTGTAGTATATGTGCCTCACAATTTTTTATCATACATTGGAGTACTCTGGACATATCGTGTGTAAATATTACTTTGTTATAATGGTTTTTCAGTATGTTGTGCAACGTCTGAGTTAACGTTACACGATCGACAGGCTTGCAATCAAATCTACGTAACTTCTCATTGATCTGCTTAGCCTGAATGATTTTATCATATACTGCATCATTATTTAATCTTTTAGCTTTCCGTTTCTCTCTAAGCTCCTTTTTCTCCTTCTTCAGTTGGAGCCAATCGGTTTTCTTGGCGGTCGTATTATTTTTCTCTGATTTTTTCGGATTTTCATTTTTTAAGTTCTTCTGGTCTTTGGATTTCTGTCCAAGCTGTTTTCTTTCCCTTTTCAGTTCGAGCAACTTTATCTTCTCGATTGTAGCATTATTCTCTGGTTTTGCTACTTTTGTATTCTTTCCTTTCGAGTTCTTCTTTGTTAAAGACTTTACATTTTTATCTGAAAAATATTTTTTATTTTTACACATGACTATTTCCGAACCACGGTTTTATTTTTCATTCTTACCCGTAAATTTATTATCAAGAGATTTCTCAAATGTCACTTTCTTTCTCTTTTTATTATTTCCTGCATCAAGATTACTCTCTGCTTTCAGGTCAGCGTCCAAACTCTCTGCTGATCGCTTCATCTTTGACTGAATCTATTTATTAAAAAAAAATCGACATAAGAGTCAAAATAGACACTGAATCTTCAAACTGTATCATTTTTTACTATGTTAAAAAATACAAAAAAATCTCACGAAAGTATTAATTTTTATTAACTAAGTCTGCTTTTTTAGTTGATATTTTATTAGTTTAATTGACATTAATAAGAACAGCATACACTTTTGGAATTTAAAGTGAAATATATATTTGATATTTGCTAAAGCAAGAATGAAAGTTTTATAATAGCGAATTCAGTCACTCTTGCATTACACTAGAATGCGTACCAGAAGTTGCTATACATAAAATTAGCAAAACAATAAGCATAAAAATAATTTAAATAATTAACTATCCTATAACGATGCCGCATTATTTAAGAGTATACATATATTATTTCATTGTCAACATTGAGTATATTATGCCACTGCATTTAGATACTTTATATAAAATCTTTAACGTGTACTAATCCAATGTACTGAGTGCACACTAATCCAGTGTAATGACCAAAATGATCTAAAACAGTCTAATGCAAGAATAAAAATCAGATTTTTGTCTTTAAGATATAATAATAAACATTACCGTAATTTCAATTAAATCTCATATAACCTCAAAGAGAGATTGAGGGGGCAAATCCACCAACCGATGGAAACAACATCGATCTAATTTCAACGCGGAGTGTTTTCCAGTTTTAAATTTATGAAAAATCTTCTTTTTATATCCTCTTTTTACTATCTGATTATATTAAATCCAAATACGCGGCAGATACTCCAGCACGAAATCGATACTACCTATTTCACCACGTGGTTTGCCTTCTCGCGCGCGTGTGCGTGACTCGCCTTTCGGTGATTGGTCCGGCGAGGGTCGATCGTCGTTTCGATACCTCGAGAATCGCTATTCGATAAATCACGATATCGCGAGTATCGCGACCAGTCACAAAACGCTTCACACATATTCGAGTCGCTTCGCGTTTCTCGCGCGATCGTCGTTGCCTGAAAACGTGAAAACGAATTTCGCGCGTGAAAAAAATTACTCTTGCGTCGCACGTCGGATTTGCTCGCGGTGTAATCCATCCGCACGCGATTCTACGTTAATCTCGCAAGTCCGGCGCTTCATCTTTCGCTCGGAACCGGATCGGGACCCTCCTCGCAGAAGATCTCACGTCAATTACTCGTTTGAAGTACGCTGAAGGTATAATTTATGCACGAGCATCGTTTGCATCATTGTCAGGTATGTATATATGTCTTCGTGTTGCAATTAATAATGCTATATTTGAATATATATCAAGTAAGATTTAAATATCTCAATTCAAGAACAGTACTGCATTCTTATCTTTCTTATATCTTCGAAACATCAAAGACGCGTGACGTCATTCCACGCGACAGGTAATAAAAAAGGCGCGGAAATATAAAGAGCATTGAAATTTAAATTATTGAATTTTAATCTAAATTTGAATGCTCTTTGTAGAATATTAATTTGCTATATTTTCACCGATTATTTCGACGCGACCGGTGAATATGTGACAAGTTAATTTCCTATGAATTCAAAATTTAATTATAATCCAATGGCTATATTAATAAGATTGGTTTATATATTTAGATCCAAGGAGAATAAGACCAATTATGTTAAAGAATATTTGCAACAGTTGCAAAGTCATGCAAAGCTGCTTCCTCTGCTAAACATAGCCAATAATTTAAATTTGAATGCTTGTATTTCTGCGGTGTTTGCGACATCATGATAACTGCCTTTTGTATTAGAGATCCTATAATTGCCTGTAATAATAGAGTCTGATCACGAAATAACAAACTTTTGATTAGCCTGTCGTTTTTCGTTAAATTCAGTAAGTAGAATGAGTAAAATAATGTAGTCTAAAAGTTAGAGTGAAATAGTATATACAAGATGATTCATTTTAATTTTAACAGGCAAATACTTTAAAAATAATGAAATTTTAATGCAAATAAATAATGCAAAAAACATTCCAAATAAAAATTGTACGATACAGAATTAAGAAGACGTACAATGGTGATGTATATTATATACTTTTATCCGAGTTATATTCTAAAATATCCTCTCCAAGGAAAATGTTACCTGATATACGTTATTATTTCCTATAAGTAAAATTTTCCTCAGAGAGAACGTTTTGGAATGCACCTAAGCAGAACAACAAGTCATCATGATGTCAAAATGATTCCAAGATAATCATTAAAAGTCATTTTCAATTTATGATTCATTTTAACATCATTTTGACGTTATGATCGTGACTTGTAGTTCTGCTTGAGTAGTTCGGAAAGTTTTTCAGTAAAAATACATATTTCCGAAATGAGATATTTGCCTGTTAAGATTAAAATGAATCTACCTGTATAAAAAGAGATAGTATTACAGTATATGATATACCTATCTCTCTCTCTCTCTCACTCTCGTTAAGATAAAATCACTCTGATCAGATTCTAATATGAGGGGTGCGCTCCTTTGGCGCTCATGAGAATCATTTATCCTTGTTTGATATTAGAACAAGGATGAAATAATTCAAAGAACGCTGTGAGCAGCAAATGGAACGTAGCCAGGGTCATCTACTTCGTATCGGTTTTTAGATCCGCCCCTGGTTGGGTGACGAAGGGTGGAACGCGCGCGCGGGAAGTGCCTGGAAGCCGCGTCAGATTTCCGAGACAGCCGCCCGAGCTGCCTTGAGCAGACGGGAGCGGTTTGCAGCTGGTCTCGTGCCGCGCCTCAGTGTATTTTTAACCCGGATCCCGATCCGCGTTTATCTCGTGTGAAACGATCAAGTCACGCATACCGTCCCACGAGTGCTCGCGAGCGAGAGTGTGCCGGTAATTCGTAGCATCGCAGCATCGAGGAAAATCAGCGCGGAGCAAGTCGATCGATCACGCAACGGGAAGACGAAAGAGAGAGAGTGAAAAAAAAGTGGAAGGGGGAGAGAGAGAGACAGAGGGAACGGCGCGCAACAGGTGAGAAAACGTGGCGGTGTGGCGGCCGCGTCAGCTGATCGCGACATTCGCGACACGCCAGACAGCGAGCGGCTCGTCTGACTACTTTTGCCCGTGTTTACCCATTTCCCGATATTCGGGAAGCTATGTTTGTACCGCTGCCAACGCGAGGATCGCGCTATGTGGACGTGGCCGGTCGCATCGCTTCCCGCTGGCGCGGCGCGGCGACTGGATCGCGTTTCTGCTGGTGGGCCGCCCACCGAAAGGCGGCGCGTTGAGACTTGAGAGTTCTGATTTTCGACCGATAGCTTTTTCTCTGTCACATGGCTGCGTTCCGCAGATGCTTTCCTGCTTCGAGATAAATTCAGAGATACTTAAGTCTCGTAGCGTAATTCGATCGCACTTAGATATCAAAGGAGCAATGGCAACCCAATCTCTTGGGTTAAATAATATTTTGTTATTTAGGTAAATGTACCCAGTAGCCGGATGCGTAGATTGTCATAAATAATACAATTTATAATATTAGAAAGGTTTTTAATATAAATATTTGTATTCGTTTGAAAACTCAAGACTTTCTTAAGCAAGGACAAATTATTTAAACCCACTTATAACAATTATTAATTAAAATATTTAAATAATAGAATATGTTAATGTACCAGTGATCGGACAGCTGGTCGGACACTGGGACGTAATTGTCTCATCAGTGTTCGAACACAATTAGAAAATTAGTATGCTGACGGGAAATATTAATATAAATAGATGTTTAATGACAAAAGATAACTTGGTTCAAATTGGATCATTTGCGACTCAGAGATAAATTTCGGAGTTATGCCAGTTAAAGGATACGCACGAATTGAAGCTGGCAACGCACAAAAAACTTGTTCTCTAAATGCCAAACTTTTTTTAGGAATAGAAAAGAAACCGATAATTGATCGGGTGCTCTTAGTATTTCAAAGAAAAGAAATGCGTAGGACACGAATGACCCAAAGGTGTGTATTAAGGGTTAACATTTCACATCCTACTGATTGACATATTGTTATTTTCTGTAAAGTGCATAGTTATTTTCTTGTGTGCGGAGTTTCTTTCTTTCTCGTTTTCTAAAAATTACAAAGGAGGATGTCAAAAAGAGGCCGATTTTTGCTCATAAAGGTGTAAGTAAAAGGAATAGCGTTTTTTATAAATTTTAACCTCCTGAATACGATAATCTTAATAAAAAGTTCGAGATTGATAGAGAACACCTTGAAAATTAAACATGAACATGTGTGATATCTTTAAACAAATTTCAATATTATTGCTTATTTTTCAAGATATTCCCCAAATGCTACGAACTTTTTAATAATTTTATCATATTCAGGAGATCAAAATCTACGAAAAATACTATTCTTTTACTTATATCTTTTTGGACAAAAATCTACCCATCAAAAGGGGCTTTTTGGAGAATATAGGTTGACTTTTGTCCAAAAGAATGTAAGTAAAAGAAATAGTGTTTTTTGTAGATTTTGACTTCCTGAATATGATAAAATTATTAAAAAGTTCGGGATTTGGAGAATACCTTGAAAAGGAAGCAAGAATATTGAAATTTATTTAAACTAGCCCATTACAAGCGCGCGATAACCTATGTCTGCCTAGATACATCGGCACCTCCACTTAATTAAATCTTAATGAATAAAATATATATAATAATGCGCTTTCAAAATCCGTAAGAAAAAACTTTTGCGTTCATTCCGTTATTTAAAAAAACTTTTGTGGGGGGGGAGGGGGCTGAGTAAGCTGTCAGTCAGCCCATACACGTGTTAATAATAACTGATTTGGAAAATCATATTCACAGGATTTATGCGCTTTTATATTCACATAGTTTTGATTTTTGCGCTTCATTCTTCAAGAATGAAACCTATAGGTTTTTAGGATGCACGTGGTATAATTCATATCGATCATATTATTATCATATTATTTCGACGGCTTAAAAAAGTTGAACCAAGAATCATTGGATCAAGTGTATCGAGCTGAAAGGAGACTATATTGAGAAATAAAAATGAATTGATCCAAAATAATGTGTTTTACTATGTTTTTCTAAAAACTTATTGACTTGTCCTCGTATTTTCAAGCCATCGAAATAATTTGTCCAACCCTACAAAATAAGCCTCTGTTACGGCGATGAGCTGCTCTCTGGTGGAAAATATCTTTCTTTTCTTAAAAATGTTGTTGAAACGATTCAATAAGGCTGAATAGTAATCGTCATTGATCGTTTGCTTCGACGGAAGGTAATCGATATGAATTATATCACGTGCATCCCAAAAACCTGTAGTCATCACCTTTCCGGTCGACTTTACGGTCTTCGACTTCTTCGGAACGGGTTCATCCGGTGAAAGCCATTGTTCTGACTGTTCCTTCGTCACGGGTGTAAGGTAATGGATTCATGCTTCGTTCACAGTAATGAATCGACGCAGAAATTCATCTGAATTAAATTGAAACACTCCAAAGATTGTTTTGAAATCGTCACACGGTCGCACTTATGGTCCACAGTAAGCAAACGAGGCACCCATCTTGCTGATAGCTTTTTTATAACCAATTGTACGTGCAAAATTGAAAAAACTGTAATTAAATTTATTAAAATAAATTTATTAAATTTAATTACAGTTTTTTCAGCATATTAACATCTTTAAAAATATGATGTTTGAGCAACGAAATTATTTGAAATTTAATTTAATTCACGAGATTACTATATTGGTTTAATTGCGTTTATATAGTCCGGAATTTTTTCGGCGCGCAGTTTGTTAGACTACAATTGTGGTATATATGTCAGGTACATATATAGCATATTTAGTGATTAAAGATTGAATTATTTAAACATTTTGGGATCTAACTTCGACCGACATAAGGCTCCAATTTATCGGTTTCATTCTCACATGTTCGGTCTAAAAATGAGATTATTATTGTTCATTACGTCACCCGAAAAAGACGTTGTTTCCTTACATATACCGAGGACCACATTATCGTCTTAGGACATTACTTAGGTCTTAAAATAAGAATTGACATAGAATTGCCGTTCGCCAAATTGGGTTAAATATTTTAAATTTTCAAATTTTAGGTTAGGAATAGAAATGGATCGTTCGAAATCAGTGTCATTGAAAACTCTTTAATAGAACATTTCGTTAAAATCGAGGAATTTTAAAGATTTCCAACCGCCATATTGGTTCAGCGATTTTGAATTCTGAATAAAAATCGAATTTTAGAAATCAGGATAAATCTTGACAAAAGGGGACCAAGCTCCGATAACCTTAACTTTGGGATATATTGTCAAGGTCATAATCCAAAGTGAGCTTGAACAAATTTTATCCACCGTTCGCTGTTCGTTAAAAAGTTATTAACAGTCAAAATTAATAACTATTTCTCTGCTTATTATATATAAGAATCAGATATATAAGCTATTGAAAATTGGAGCGACTTTCATCCACCCTTCCCTGTCAGAGATGAAAATAAAAACTATTTAATATTACAATTCGCTGAAATCGAAAGACTTTTAACAATAACGTCAAAAAAAATAGTTCATCCTTCTTGAGATTTCCTGGTTTGAAATGAACGACCCCGAAAACTTTTCAATACTTAAGTAACGATCACAATGAACGATCCCGAAAATCTTTCAAAACTTAAGTAACGATCACAATTTAGTAAATCATTCAATAAACAAAAACGTTATATACGTAAAATCTTAGACCGGTATTCATAGTCAGACGCCATATTGGTTCAGCCATTTCCATTTAGAATTTTCAAATTTTGAGACCGGATTCGAAATCGGCGACCCCAAAAACCTTTGGATACAACATTTCAACGGAAAGGAAGTACTCTGAGAGCCTCAACGAAAAGAGGCTTCAGGACACGTAGCATTTCCGTCCGCCAAATTGGTTCAGCCATTTTGAATTTTCAAATTTTAAGTTCGGTTTCGGCATCAGCGACCCCGAAAACCTTTTAATACTACATTTTGCTAAAATCGGAAGACTTAGCATTTTCAGTAAAACTTCAATCGGCCATATTGATTCAACCATTTTGAATTTTCAAAATTTGAGACCGGATTCGAAATCGGCGACCCCCAAAACCTTTAGATACGACATTTCAACGGAAACGAAGTACTCTAACAGCCTCAACGAAAAGAGACTTCAGGGTACGTAACACGGTAAACAATTTTAAGAGAGGATATATCATGCTCAATTTTCAAAGTTGTTCCCTATCGATCCCGAACTTTTTAAGTTTTTATTAACATTATCGTATTCAGAAAGTCAAAATCTATAAAAACATTTTTATTTCTTCATTTTACATCTTCATTTTATTTACACCTTTGTGAGCAAAAATCGGTCTCTTTTTAACATCGTCTTTTTGGACAAAACGCATTTCGAAAGTCTACTCCTCATATATAATTACACTGTAAGAAATTTCCAAAAGTATTGTCTGTAAGAAACTTCCAAAAGTATTGGAAGTTTTTATCCAATAAAAATGTGCTGTAAATTTAAACAGTTGTATTGTGAAATTACAATAACATTTTGTAGTAAAGTATATGCAAATCTCTAATACGCAAGCGCGGCACGCCAGTTATGTAAATTCACAACAAATTTCTATTGTAAATTTACAAATATTGTGAAATCACAACAAAATGTTATATGGTTTGTAAATTTATTGCACATTTTTATTGTAAGGGTATTATAAATTCACAAACATTTCTAACAGTGTATATTTATATTTCGTATGTTCTTACATGGAAAATCTTTTACTGGGTTGCTCTTTCACTATTTTCAAACAAAATCTGCATCGAAAAGACATTCGAGTGTGAAACAATGCGTTAACAAATATACATATTGACATTTATCGTGCCGATAGATTAATAGCGAGAAAACTGTGAATTGATTCTCGTTGATTTATCGCGCATAGTAAATGAGGACTGAGCCCCGATGACGAAACGGCACACGTGTGACGGACGCACTGATTGTTTACTTTGATATAAACGTCTTTAAAGCATACGGCCTATGAACGATACGTTTATACATGACGAACACTCGCCAACGTTATACGATCGTTGGTAGATGAAGTAACGCATGTTGGCGTCATAATGTTGTCGCAACGACGTAACGACTATTTTGCCGTTTTTCTTGGAAAAAGCACTTGAAGTTTGTTATTATATTTTGCCGTTTTTCTTGGAAAAAGCACTTGAAGTTTGCTATTATATTTTGTCGTTTTTCCTGGAAAAAGGACTTGAAGTTTGATATTATATTTTGCTGCCCGTGAAATAAGAATTTTTATCGTGCGCGCGCTGTGGCAACGTTTCAGTAAACACGGTATAATGTTTCGCGCTAATCTCTCTTTACGCGAACCATCGAAATTTTCCAGGCCGCGATTACGTAAAGATTTGACATCAACTGACAAATATACTATATTTCTCATTATTACGATACAATTTGCGAATAATCTTTGCGCTAACGGTAAGACCCACCGGTGAAATCATCGTGAAATCGTCGTAAAAATCAACGATTTGTCTTTAAATAAATTGAGAGTACAGGACTCTTGATAATAAAAAATAATATGAGAATAGCAAATGAGAGTAACAGCGCGGTTATTGTGGAACGCAAAAATTATTATAATTTTAATACAATATAAGTATTATATGTAAATATTAACGTATTAGAAATTCTTTAGACGTTTTGATCTCATTTAGGGTCATCTTTAGTGAATTTTTAGCAAAAAAGCAAACTTCATACTCATTTGTCATGATAATTAACCATCATCTGATGTGTAATCAACACTGTTAGAAATGTGAATTTACAGTACCCTTACCCTTACAATAAAAATTTACAGTAAATTTACAAATCATACAACGTTTTGCTGTGATTTTAAAATATTTGTAAATTTACAATAAAAATTTGTTGTGAATTTACAAAGCTGGCGCGCCGCGCTTGCGTATTAGAGATATTTGCATATGGGACAATCCACGTCACTTTTACCCCCCATCTGTCCAAAAATTGGGGCAACCTAAAAATATGACCAACGGCTTAAAATCTTCGTTAGGACATACACTTTCGAATACAACGTGGCATATGGATGAAATCCAAAATGGCGGCCATGTAGGACGTGAGAAATAATTATAAATTTTTAAAGCATCTCTGTTTTCAGCTTGTTAAGATTTTAATTCATCAACTTTTTACATTGAGGATTGAAAATTATGTAACCTAGTATCACCCAGATCATTTAATTACTCAACTTCACATATCTAAGACACATATCTAAGACGTGCAAGTCTACAAGCAAAACCAGATGATGCAATTTTGACAGCACAATCACCGGTGTGAACCTGGCGCCCAACTT
>NW_017257882.1:257013-271320 GCF_001594055.1 Mycetomoellerius zeteki | reverse complement strand
AAATAATATTATGCGCTTATAGGGTATGTCTTATATATATAAGTGTATAGTCTAAATTTTAAATAACGCGAACTTCTATTAGAGGTGCGTTCCGTAACTTGCATGATGCCCATGATGTATCTATTGTTCTTGTTTAACATTTGGTGAGCAACAAGGATAAACGATGCATTATGCACATCATGCGAGTAACGGAACGCACTCTAGATTTCATATTATTGCATTTTTTTGGAGGGAGAAGGAAGTCGATAATATCAGCGTTCTTTAATTATACCAGTTCCTTCTGTCGATAATAGATTTATTTGCTACTTATAATTTTTATACGTTTAATCTTTCTTCGCGTTTCCCCTCCAACATCTTTTAAATATATCTACTTCGTAGTGCAAAAAATATAATACACTATATCGCTATAAAAAGAATAAATTTAAATTGACAGCGTATTAGTTCCCTATATATTACAGATGGCAGTAAAATGCTGAAACAATTGTCAATATTTTTATGGTTGGTCGTAGTAGTTGACAGTTCTTGAGTTTTTGTTCGCAACGTCGTTTGGTTGTCGAGGGACGTCGTGTCGGTTTTTATCGTCAGTATTATTATGCGCGATCGTTATTCCGGTACGGTGCGACAGGAAATATGATAATCACCCATATGGTCTAGGCTGTTTGATAATAACATGCTACTAATATATGATAAGCTGCGCAAGTCTGCAAGCTTTAAAGTGAGACTCGCCGGGCGAATAATCGTCGACGGATCGTCGAGGGGTTTACGACAGCGAAAAAACGCAGGAGGTGACATATGTGTTATCGTAGAGTAACCTAAGATCTTTCTGCTTGGTCTTCGCGTTCGCGAGTGTTCCATTTATTTTTACAACGGTGTACAACGAGAATCAGGTAGGAAGTCTATTTTATTGAATGCTTTATTGATATCCGATATTTCCTCAACATCATTTTGTACATATCACTTTTACAATCGTAGATAACACGTTCAGTTAAATGTTAAATAATATAAATATACATTTTATAATGTATTTTAAAAAATTATATTTTTTTATATAATAGTTTTATTAGAATTATAATTTATATTTATGTTGATGTGTTGAAGTGCATTGTTTTATGTTGTAAATAAAAATTATGTTTTATCTCAATTATCAAAATAATGCATTGTGTAGTGTGTGTATGTGTGTGTTTATTTACACTATATACCATATTTACATGATTTCTGTTATTTTTATTATACTATGCATTGTTATATTTTGAAAAATGTTTTTGTTAATATCTTGTAAATTAAAAAGAAAATGCTTACATGTGATTTTAAATTTTGTTGTACTAGCTAACATGATTGGAATATATCGCCTGGGATTATATTTATTATTATTTGAAAGCTGTATCGGTGATTATGCCAGGTGGAACGTACAATTGTTATGTCCAGATTTATATCAGCGAGT
This sequence comes from Mycetomoellerius zeteki, assembly GCF_001594055.1. Taxonomy (NCBI): domain Eukaryota; kingdom Metazoa; phylum Arthropoda; class Insecta; order Hymenoptera; family Formicidae; genus Mycetomoellerius; species Mycetomoellerius zeteki. Next base: position 269,879 of record NW_017257882.1, on the reverse strand, counting down.
ATTTACAAGTTATTTACCTCGTGGAAATTTGACTGGCGGAACTTACACGAAACAAATTCACTTGTCCAACTTGCAAGACTGTGCTATGGCCTGTTGCAAGAAACCCTTGTGTAACGTAGCATTTATGTACAATGGTACATGCTATCATGTAGAATGCGAGAACTCCATGGTATGTGTGCCATTATACAGACCTGAATTGATAAATGATAATCCACCGAGTATGGTATTGGTCAGACCTGTAGAGAGTAACAAAGTATGGAGTGATATATTGGATCAAATCAATGAAGACAATGTTGGGTAAGTTTAATACAAAATTAAATAGACGTCTATCATTAAACAATTTTTTTCCTCTGAGCAATAAATAATTATTTATTTCTTTAATGCATCATGTATGTTTAGAACATTGAGTACAGATGGCACAGAGCAAGATCAAGTACTGTTTAACGAAGCAAGCAGAATCAATATTATCAATTGTATAGATCATTCAGGTTGCCTAGATAACGAAATTTGCGTAAAACATGGAGATACCGATGTTGGAACTTGTCAGTGTCCTTTAGGCTTCAAGCGGAATATTGCTGGTATGTTTTGGTTTTACTCATTTGTGTGCAATCTAATAGAATGTTTTCAAATTTTATATATATTTTTAAATCTTTATCATATAAGAATTTTCTTTAACATCAAGTTTATTTTAAAAAATACGGTTTTAAATTGATTATATTTTTAATAATTTATATCTGTTTCTGCAGGTACTTGTCTAATGATAGATGAGATAGACACTGGTGAGCTCGGTGTAACACAACAAATAAAAGTTCCAACTATAAAAGAAACCAGCATGTCAATTAAACCGACTATGAAGCAATTAGTAGTCTCGGCAATTTTAATCAACATTATAATTACGTTTGGAGTTTGCTTAGTCAACCGGAGGGACACACTGGAACAATGACAGATCAAAATCGTGGTACTGTTAAATTAAGCAATTTATCAGAAGGCTTGTACACGTTTAAGGTAACTGTAAGCAGTTCAAATGCTTATGGAGAAGCTTATGCCAATGTCAGCGTTTTACCTCGTAAGTTCTTTAAAAAAAATTTTTTTGTGTGTTAAGTATTGATTTTTTTAAATCTGAGTTTTTATTTTAGCGAAACGTATCAATCAAGCACCAATTGCCATAATTACTCCTGCTTCGCAAATTGTAAAACTACCAAATACAGGCGCGGTCTTGGATGGTTCGAGTAGTAAAGATGATGATCGTGTTATCTCTTATCATTGGGAACTGCAACAAGGTCCAATTGGATATCAGCCTAACCTTGTGGATACACCCACGCTTCAATTAAATAATCTTATTGCTGGCAATTACACATTCAAGTTAGTACTAACTGTGTTACCGCTAATATAATTATACAATATGCTATATTATACCATAGCCGATCGACATACTGGCTTCTAAAGAATAAAAAGAAAACCACTACCGATTGGCACGGTAGAAACGAATCTTTAGATAAAAACATTGATAATTTTTATATAAATCCTCTTGATATAAATCATTTTTGCAGATTAACAGTTGAAGATTCAAATCACGTTACAAATTCGACAAGTGCCAATATAACTGTCTTAAAAGTGACCGACTATCCCCCTAGTGCAAACGCAGGCCAAGATGTTATCATTTATCTACCTCAAAATACATTGACACTTAACGGTAATTTAAGTACTGACGATCGAGGAATAGCCAGTTGGGAGTGGACCAAGAGTCCATCTGATCAGAATAAAGCGGTGGATATGCAGAACACAAGAACACCTTACTTACAATTATCGAACTTGGAGGAAGGAATGTATACATTTGTACTTAAAGTGACAGACGATTCTGAACAATCTTCCACAGCGGAAGTGCATGTCTTTGTGAAACCTCCAACGAATAAACCACCAAAAGGTAAATTTCGTTTTTGTTATCAATATTTCAAATCTATCAAATTTTCTAACTACGCAGTGATGCTTAATATTTTAAAGTGTGCCGCTTCTTATGTAATTTTAATTAATTTTGTTGTAGCTGACGCTGGTGACGATATAAGTATAGCATTACCGACAACCCGCGCTGTTCTGAATGGTACAAAAAGTAAGGATGACATAAAAATTGTCTTGTATCATTGGGAGCAAGTAAGGTACAATGTATTTAATTAAATTACATCTTACTGTATGTATATATCATGTATCTTAGATTTAAAAATATATCGTTCGTGTTACAGCGGGCCTAATAACGCTGAATTTGCTACAGTTAATGGATCCGTCACAAATATTACAAAACTAACTAAGGGTGATTATGTATTTAAATTGACTGTTGTTGATGATGATGGAAACGCAGATTCGGATACGGTCAATGTGAAGGTAACACAAAGTAAGTATTGTCTCCCAATCGTATTATTATATTATGCAATGTTATATTACAACAAATTTTATTTCCTAGATAAAAATGCACCTCCGAAAGCGAACGCTGGTGGCGATCAAGTTGTGACGGCACCGATCAGCGCATTAATCATCAATGGCTCGCAGTCGAGCGATGACTTAAGGATAGGACAATGGTTGTGGACCAGAGATCAATCTAGTCTTGCGATTGGCACTATAGTTCAAAATACGGATAAATCACCAGTCTTAATGGTAAAATTAAAATGTCGATTCCATTTGATTGTGTATACAATGTGCATATGTACAAATATATATGTTTATGTTGTCTTGTTTTACAGCTAACAGATATAGTTCCTGGTCGTTATGTCTTTCGATTAAAAGTAATGGATGATCAAGGTTTGAGCAGTGAAGACACCGTATCAGTAATTGTGAAACCCGGTTAGTATCGACTAAAAAAAAATATTTTATAACGTGATAACTTAAAAAAAATTAACTTTCTCTTTCTATTCCATAGATCCGCAATTGTTGTATTTGGTAGAACTAACGCTAAACATTGGGGCTAGCATGTTAACTGTTTCACAAAAAAATTCGTTGGTAGTAAAACTGCAAATGTTATTGCGAGACGAAGCTTTGATTGTCGTGCGAAGTTTGAGAGCGGAACCACACACTGGAAAGGCCGTCTTAATATTTTACGTGGAAAAGAAGGGAGGAAAAACAATATTACCAAGTCCAGAAGTAGTCAAAAGACTAAAAGAAAAGTTACTACAAGATTCTGGTCTCTTACAACTATCGGTTGCTAATATAGATACCGCTGTATGCCAAAATAATTGTTCAGGTATATTATAATATTGAAAATATAAAATATTTAAGTACAATATAAAATGTGCAAAAATTGTTTATATAAAAACTAAAAATATGTTATGTAAAAAACAGAAATAAAAGTAGATTTCTATTTAGGTCATGGTGTATGCGATCAAGAGACAAGGCAATGCTTGTGCGAAGCATTTTGGATGCAGAATTTAATACAAAAGTATTTTGGTAATGGAGACTCTAATTGCGGTGTGTGTTAAATTTTTTTTTCTGTTTGCTGACATTACCTAACACATAGTGTCTCAACGATCTCAAGATATACACATATCTTTTAAATTATTTCATATACATTTTATGTGCATTTTTTAACATAGCTTACATTTTATTCTACATTATATTTTAATTTCTTTTCTTTTTTTCAGATTGGAGCATTTTGTATGTGATAATAGCATTGCTATCATTAGTTATATGCTGGGTTGGATTTATTTGGGGTCTTGTTTGCTTGTGTCAGAGGATATGCGCTGGTAGAAGACGTTTGCTTCGGCCTAAGAAAAAACCACCACGTTATTCTCTACTACAACCAGAACCAGAAGATGAAAGCAGTGCATGTACGTAACTTTTCTATTACTTAACTTGTGCTCATGAAATGACAACAATAATCAGTGTTTCGAATTATTTATCATTATCACTGTAAAGTTTTTTTTTCTTAAAATGTCAATTCAGATGAAAAAGCATTAAAACTATAAAATTTTATTATTTAAAACATTTTAATTTACTATACTGTGTTTCTTGCTCAAACCATTTTAAGAATTATCCTTCTAAAATATTTGGATGTATCCAAAAATACTTGAATATGTATATCACATGTTTATTTAATAACTATTAAGTTATAATAATCTTCCTTTTGTGTACAGTTTCAACTCATAACAAGATGGTATTATCAGAATCTGACACCGATTCTGATGATGTTTTGTTTGAACACCATAAGAGTAAAAGCGGTAGCCATATAAGAAACGGTAAATCTCGGAATGGATTTATCAAAGTCGGTCCTCGAGTAAAGACATGAGGTAATAGCACAAAAAATTCACGATATGTTAAGATATAATAATCAAGATATTTTATATTTAAATTTTATCAAGTTTCAGAAATGCAACGATAGTGATACAAAGATAAATAGCACACAGTTGTGTCAGTTTGGCCAATCTTTAAATACTAGTCATGAAGGTGTCAGTTGACATATGTACCTTATGAAGAATGGTCGCTTTCAGAATCGGTATTGATAACAATGTTCTAAGAAGGTAGATAGACTAAGTATTGTTTATAGATATACAATATTAATAATAATGTCACATCACTTAATTCGCCTTAAGTATTATTAATCAATTTTATTCTATACTTATCATGTGATCCTAACTGCGTCAACGATTACTGACGCGATAAAAAGCAGCGTCACGTAATCGTCAACCTATTTGAGAGCTTGTCTAAGTATTATTATATGGCCTTAGAAAGTACTTCAATTAAAAAATCGATATGTATAATAAATATTGTATGAGGTCTGTATGTCATTTATATATGTACTGCTTACTCTTTAATATATACATTGCCGATCTTATTTTTACACTACATGGATACTAAATAAAATTTATTATCCATACCTATATTTTATTATTTATTCCTCGCATACACCTACTTTTCAAATAGAAAAAAATTATTACTTAATATTAAAAGTATATTGCTTCCAATATTATTTATAAATTATTTATAAATAATTCTTGTTCACTTAATTTAAAAAAGTCCTATCTCTCTGAAAGAATTTATTATTAAAAGAGAAAATCTCTTTTTAATACATTGTTACATAAATATTAATTATTTTTATTCATTTCTGTGCTAGCAAACTTATGTGCAGAACAATAAATTTTTTGCACATTTCTTCGATATGATCTAGATATTAAAGATACCTATAATTTCGTAACTGGAGCAGCGAAAATTTCGCATTTCAAGACAAGTTCCACATGCGTTTGGCTCATAGCCTATGTTTTAAAGTTATTTTTAACTCACTACGCCGTTGGAAAATGAGTTTTAAGTAGTAGGAAGACTTCGTGCGGCCTGTTGACTTAATCTTTCGTATCTTCCGTTAATTGTACCTTAATTTTTTGGTGAGTAATTATTGGGATTTTTATATCGGTCAGAGAAAAATTATATATTTATTGTACTCTCATTACAGCTGCATTTTTAGCGTAATCGATGGATTTCGTGAATTGTTCGGCGAAACGCTCTTCAAAAAGTTGCTGCGGTCGCGAGACTACGATAGACAGTGAGCTCGGAAGCTGCGATCATATTTACGCAAATTTGGTCGAATGCAAGAGCAAAGGTATAAATACTGAAGATTTCGTTCACGTTGAACCAATGACGATAGCATCTACGAACAAACGGTGAGCGATACATCTTTAAATTAAAATTTATTAATATGTGACATATGATTTAACATATAATAAGCCTCTTTGAATCAAGTTAAAATTATAATTCATTATATTATGTAAAATGTTAATCGCACAGCTGATGTGAATAGAATTTTCAAGACCTTTTTTTATTTTTACAATGTTTATAAATGTCCTTAATTATTTTCAGTAACGAAGATTCCAGGAAAAGACGTGCACCTTCGCCGAAATCGAATGTTTTTGCATATCAGCCTTCCCCCGTTTTCATTCACAACAAAATGGGCAGCGAAGTCGAAGAAGATCTGAGAGAACCGATGCATTCTTCATATAGGTTGCCGCACGATACAGATTTTCAATGTCCCAGATGTGGGCAGAGAATGGAGGAACCTAGACTCCTTCCTTGTTTGCATCCTATATGTTTATCTTGCGTTTACGAATTGATGAGTAAGAGTAAGTGGCGAAAGAAAAATTTAATTTCAACAAAGGGAAAAACAATTCAATTTTTAATAATAATATTAATGATTTGTTATGAAGATTGAATAGAATTCATATTGATAGAATTATATTCTTGCAGCTCCTTCAAAGAGCGAAATACGAGATAAAAATCGAATTTACACACAACCCGGTATTTACGAAACGTGTCCGTTATGCGACTCGCATTTGCCAAATGCTAATTCTGCTGTACCGCCACCGCATTATCCCTTGCAACACCGTTCAGTTATGGACACTGTGCGACGTAAACTAGTCAATAGAGTACTTTGCGATACCTGCACAGGCGAAATTCTGGTACAATCCAATCTGCGACGATCTAGATATTATTATTGCATTCTTTAAATTTTTCATTTTATCGCAAAGTAGAAATGTTTTATATTATTTTCCGCATATTATTCTTTTAAGGCACTCGTACAATGTTCAACGTGTTTGTGCAATTTTTGCTCGGAATGCGGCAGGCAACATGAACAACAAAACATTGCGGAAACAAGAACAATTAAACATTTAATGAGGCCACTATGGGAGGCTACCAAAGTACGACGAACGATTTTATGTCAAATACACCCGACGCACGCTTTAAGATTTTATTGTATCGCGTGTCAGCAGGTTTACAAAAATTTTTTCTTCCTACTTTTTAATATTGCATTATGTATACAAAGAAAATGCATTCGACTTCAAACAATTGATACTTTCATTGTTGAGGTCGTATAAATTCTTTTTCATTTACTATATACTTAATGATTTATTATTTTATAAGGTTTATAAGTAAATAATAATATATATTTTCAGGTAACGTGCAAGGAATGCATGTGGAGTATACAACATAGAGGTCACGCTAGTGAAGATGCTGTTGGAGTGGGAAAAAGAGTTGGTACGTACTTAGCAACGATGTTGCAGAAAGCAAGGATGTATCTAAATAATCTATTGATTCAATACAATCACGACGTATTTTCAACTAATGATCTTGAAGAAGCACACAATGTAGCCAAGATTTGCAGGTATGTTCAGTTTATGAATTAAAATATAAATTCTGAAACATTGTATAATGAATTTTATATAATTCGCATTTGCACAATGTGATTTATATGATTTCCAGTTTTGTAATATAAAAATCTATAGATTTAAAATTTACTACACATGTTTCAAAATTTATGAATGTTTTTTTTTATATATAATAAAAATGCAGCGTTCAATGTGTATAAGACCACAAATGTGCACGTGCGCAATAATTCTTATTGGTGTTAGTACACCGTAATATAATTGTCATGTGATTAATATGGGAGTAGCAAGCGGAAAAGATATAATTGTCATTTGAGGTACAAAGCATACATTCCAAAGCTCTTTGACTGATACACAAACCGATTAGAATTATTAAAATAATTTTACGATTTGATTTATATATTTTTGTTAATATAACATTAAGCAATATTAAGCAAGAAATAAGTTACATTGCGACTGATGTATGTTTTGAAACATTTTATGTTTAAGTTTAGTTAAATATAGTACAAACATTTGTAACTAATAATAAATAATACAAATGTAAATAGCACCTGATTTTATGTATATACCTTATATATATGTAAATATATTGACAAAGAAATATATAAAAAATATCTATATATATAAATTAACATAATTTAATTTATATATGTATATTAATTTATGTGTATATATATATGTTTATAGTGTGCGTGTGTGTGTGTGTATGTGTATGTGTGAGATTAATAGTATTAATTTATATACATCGTTACATACATTTCGCTTAAACAACGATAAAATTGAGGTAAGATAAAAAGCATAATATAAATTCCATATTTTCTCTATTCTTCTTACTTTTCTGCTTTTTTCGAACAGAGATGCTCAATAACCATCATTACTTTGTTAAGTATTACTGCATGATTTAAATTATTAAGTTTAATGATCAATATAAGCTGTTGCAAGATAAGATTTGAATACTGTATATAAGATTACCTTATTTGCTTGAAATAAAAGATCTGTTTTTTGTGGCTGAACTAGTTTACACTTTTGGAACTTAAAGTGAGATAAGTATATATATTTCGTATTTCGCGAAAGCGAAAAAGAGAGTTCTAGTGTAGTCTAATACAGGAATAAAAAACAGATCTAAAGTTTTACGCAACTTTTAATTAGAAGTTTCTCATAAAAAAAACTGCAGTTGTGTATGAAATTGTTTAAAAAATTATAAATCCGAATATCTCAATTGAGTAAACATACAATATACTTAATCTCTTGAAATTTTCATATCTTTTAAAAATCAAGGCGTAATTAATGTTTTCATTTTTTTTAAATTGTAATATCTAAATTATATTCATACACAAAGATATATTTATTAATTTATTAAAACTTACAATATAAGTTGGTGCATAGTTTTTCGTACAATTAAGCAACGTCCATTACGTAATATAGATCCACAGCAAGACCAATGGTTAAAACCTGGATGTCCAATATGTCCATGGCCACAACCTTTGTAACCACCTTTATAAAAATTAATTATCCTTTATCTAATTTGCTTATGTCTAAATTGTAAATAGGACCTATTAAAAATTGCTCTTTTTTGTAAATGTGTTACAATACTATAGAATACAAAAATTTGTTTTTATGGTTTAATACATGTTCCGTAGTTATTACTTAAAGATTTAATTTCTGAAATTAATCCTTACCAGGCATGGTACCTCTGCAGCCACAAATAATTTCTTTTTTTCCACCACTGGAGCAAAATGTACAACAATGATAAATACCGTTATGTGTAAGCCTCGAAGCTGATAATCCCATATTTTTATTCCAATATTCTGCAAAAGGAATATATGAGTTTTCTTTATATGTATAAAATTTATTCTTATATCGCATCGTAAAGAAAACTCGTATATATCGAATACATACCGTTTTCCTTGTCTGCCATTATATTTGTCACACCCAACTTTTTTAATCTTCTCACTATTATTTCAGCAAGCGATAGTATTTCTATTTCAGAACCATCAGCAAGCAAATCGTTTAGTAATGAAATGGCATCTAAAAGATGTCGCGCTTTTTGTAATCGTTCAAACTCTTGAATTCTTTCTCGGGCCTGTTTCATGTGGAGTAATATAACTTTGTAGTCTCGTAAATTTGAAACATCTGTATTATTCTCAAAGTATCTGTATAAAGAAAATTCTTATTTATTTCAAGCATACCTCCAGATAGAACTTCACATCTGTATCCTTATAGATAAAGATAGTAATTATAAACACACGTGAACATTCGATAGTACAAGGGTCTTAGTAACACTTGGTAACACACAAAAAGCCGTGGGATATTGCCCAATATAATGTATTGTGTTTTTGTCATGTGATATTTATTTTTATTTAAACATTTCGTTAAGTAATATTATTAACATATATGAATGTAAAAGTAAAACCGTTTCATTGTCATTTGAGGTACTGTTTTGCATCGTGTGATTTCACCCTTACATCAGCAGAATCGGCATAAGCATAATTTAAGCATAATTTTTTGGCGTTTCTTGTATTTATCAATAATCTTATCTTACTTTAAAAATATCGTTAAAATTAATTAAATTATTAGCGGCGAAGCTTAGTGGCGAAAAGAACATAGAGAAATTTCCAAGTACAAATAGATATCTTAAACCTAAGAAGCCCAAATACTTATACATATGAACCGCCATTTTACATTATCTCCTAAGATAAAAAAATAGAACTTTTAGTCCCTGAACTTGTAAACCTAAACCTAAACAATAACTTTTTCAACATACATAGGTATATAAAAGTAATTTAACTATATTATTATCAAGATATGAAGATGTTATATACTGCAACTAAGAGCTACTCCCAAAAAGTCTTCAAATCCAATAGTAATTGATCCAGTTTGTTGCGTATCTCTTGTTCTAAATGCCTCTGTAATATAAAGTATGGTCAATGATGCTAATCAATAATACTTTGAAGCATTTCTTCTGTTAATCAATTTATAAAATTCTTTTTTCTGATTAGTCAATCAAATGCTTCAAAGCCTTTGTAATATATAAAAGGCTTTGATATATTTTAATAAACAAACGTACTTAAATTATATTAAATATTGTCAACTATTGCATGTACAGATGTTTACAATTAGCATCAAATCTCTAAATAAATCAGTAAATGATAAAAATTATAAAATTCTATTTCTTCTACACAAGTATCTTTAGTTACCTGTAAACCTCTGTATTTGAACACACAATACTATAAATTGGTCGACAGTAATGGACTGATGACCACGAACATCACTCTTTTTTATGAGGAATTGAATAAACTCCGAACTAAGCCTATAGCCCATTTGTGTTAGGGCTGCGTTTAATTCACTCTCTTGTATACTACCCGAATTGTCATGGTCAAAGCCACGAAATACGCCAAGCCAAGCATTTATGTAATTGTAAAGAGCTTGAAATTCCGTGATGTTTATAGTACCATCATGTTCTTTGTCAAACATGCCTGCGAAGGAAATAAAATTAATATTGCTGATATTTTTATAACTTGTGAAGAGAGAACTCAAGATTCGACGTATTGTATTTTCTTTGTTGTACAAGACCTATAAACATACCGATCATTAATTTGCACGCTGTGTCAGAAAAAGTACCCCCTTGACCGTTGGCCAATGCCGACTGCAATTCTGCAGCAGTTATTCGTCCGCTTCCGTCTTTGTCCACTGTGGAGAACCATCGTTGTACCTCTGGATTTATTTCTGATCCTGGATCAGTGGAGCCGTACATCGCGCTCTTGAAGGAACGGATAAGATAAATAGAGAGGAAAATCGTAGTCGTACAAGCTGCAAACGAAATCAGGCGCCAACTTCTCGTCCGTGCGTCAGAATTAATTGTATTAATTTAACGTGCGCGTATCAGGCGATTCGGAGATTTATAATAAACTGAAATGATAGAATAAAGCGTGCATCGTCGTATTGTCACTGCGTGCAAGTGTAATCGTCACAATTGTTATTTAGAATTACCGGGTATGCCATGGCTGAAACTTTCTAACCCTAGGACAGCGCACAAATTACAGTATATATCGTGGCACTCTTATTAAAAAGTTTAGACCATTTTAGACTGTCATCAACGTCATCGCGAGACTCTGTGTTACCAATAGTGTTACATAATAATATCCACATTCGCGCGATAATAACATCTTTTGTCAAAACATGCTGAACAGCTGTAAAAGAAACTTACGATCTTTATGACGTAATACAGTGCCGTACATAAATCCTTTTTTTGAGCTAGGAACCACCAGGAATCACACAACTTCAGCGGTCAGCTAATAATATGCGGGATCTACAGTAGAAGTCGTAGCGGTCGTAAGGTCTTAAGTCGTAGAAAATTGACCGATCACAGTCGATTATTTTTCTCATATTCGACTGATTGGTTAATTTTCTACGACTTAATACTATGGTTGGGTTCGGGGAGCGCGCTATCAGCGCTATTATGTCATGCTATCCTTGTTTCACGTCTAGTGGATAATGAAGATAGAATGACACAAATAGCGCCAATAGCGTCTTCCCGAACGCAGCCTACGACTGCTATGATTTCTATTGTAGACCCCACATCGCAGCGTCGCAAGCGTTGCGGTCCAATCAACGTCATGCTAGCTCGATTCTGATTGGACTGCAATGCTTGCGACGCTGCTATGCGACTAATGTAGAATCAGCTTTATGCGGGGTCTACAATAGAAGTCGTAGCGATCGTAGGGTTTTAAGTCGTAGAAAATTGACCAATCACAGTCGAATATGAGAAGAATAATCAATTGTGATCGGTCAATTTTCTACGACTTAAGACCTTACGACCGCTACGACTTCTATTGTAGACCCCGCATTAGACCAATAACAGAACCGAGTAATCTGAAAGTCTTATGCAGGGTCTACAATAGAAGTCGTAGCAGTCGTAGGGTTTTAAGTCGTAGGGTTTTAAGTCGTAGAAAATTGACCAATCACAGTCGAATATGAGAAGAATAATCAACTGTGATTGATCAATTTTCTACAACTTAAGACCCTACGACCGTTACGACTTCTATTGTAGACCTCGCATTATCAATTAAACAAGAAATAATAGGTCTGTCCAATCAAGGCGATCACTCAAGAATTCGATTGAATGTACTGTGTGCGTATTAAAGCTATTGTGCACAAATTGACGTAAAATTATGTATTTAATATAAATATAAAAACGGATTAAACTGAAATGAAATTGATGAAATCCTTGATACATTTTATTGTGCTGTTAAGTAAAATTTGTATTTCATAACTCGAAATATCTATTTGCGTTTTATTTTTATACAGATTAATTAATAAGTATACAACGGCTTTAAGTGCGCACTAGTGCGTACTTAGCGTCCAACCGAATTCGCTATTAATAATGCATCAACAAAACATCTGTCGTATTGATCTTCATAAAATAACAGGTGCCGTTACAAAAAGAAGTTAAAGGAGAGTTCAACAGAAAAAGAATTATTTTAGCAACTGTTATAAGATTCTTAATATATTTAATATTTGGCGAAAGCGAGAAAGAGCCCTATAAGCGCAAAATGTTCCTAGAATGTTACATGAATATTATTTAAAAAAAAATTAAAATAATGTTATTATAATATTTCGAAAATATCATAAATATTTTTTTAATATTACAAGAGTATTCTATAGAGGTTATATGTCCACTTATATAATAAACCTAGGTATTATATTTTAATATTCCTGAAACATTATTAAAAT
>NW_017257882.1:179123-256885 GCF_001594055.1 Mycetomoellerius zeteki | reverse complement strand
AATATTTCAGGAATATTATTTAATATTATATAATTTTAGTAAAATATTATTAAAATGTTATATTTAATATTCTGAAAATATGCCTAAAATATTATTTAATATTAAATAATATTATGCGCTTATAGGAAGAGTTCTAATGCAGTCTAGTGTAGAAATAAAAAACAGACCAAATTATTTTGACAAAATTATTTTTATTTCTTATTGATTTTTCGTGTGTTTAGATCCAGTGAGAAACTAGGCAAGACAAATTTTATAACAGTTGCAAAGTTGTTCTTCCAGTTAAATACAACCAAATGCCATTAGGTTTTCAGCCAACGTCCATATCACGTTGTAGAATATCATAAGCAACTAATTCTAGTATTCATTCATCTAATTGCGAGAGCAATTAGAAAGCCGTTCGGCCTTTATTAGAATGACTAGTCTGTAAGTTTAATTTTCGCTTATTGGAATTTATAAAACTTATATAATTTACTGTATAATTTGATATTGGCATCTTTTTTTGTATTTTTATTTTATTATAATAAAAAAAAAAGGGAATATCGAATGACTTTCTGGTCATATGCATTGATTAATCAGTAAATGATTCTTATATTTATTACTACGTAATAAAAACAAAATTTTAGAAGTGATAGAATGAAACTCTCGAAATCCCTCCACCATTTCAAGCAATTGTGTCGCCATCTTACAAACAGAGTTGCTACTTCAGCTAACTTTGCGATTGATGCTTCTCACGTCGACATGTTTTGTACGTTTCTGAGCAATTCTGGATTTTTCCGATTTTTCGAACAGGAACAATAAGCTCTTGTCTCTTCGTAGTTTGTTCTTATTCGCCAAACCTCCGAACAGTTCATTCTTCGCATCGTAGTTCTGCAAGCGAAAAAATCAACGACGTGTTACATTGGCAGCATTGCTTGCCTTACGCTTGTCAACTGTAGTAGACTGGAATGAATTGACTGTGGAGTTGTCGCGAGTGATTACTAATAATACTTTATTTTCGTAACAGTTCTGAGTCAAGCGAAAAGAGGAGACCGATTTCTCGTGCCGCGCCGTGGCTTTGGATAGTCCATTTCTGAGATAAGACGAGCGTCATGGATGACTTACAGAACTACAAGCTGCAGCTTCAGCAGGTGTTGAGCCTTGTTTTTCCTCTCTTAACCTCGCGTAACAATCGATTGGATGCGATAGTCTCACTCTTGTTTATCCACTTACAATGTTCTTACGATAGACTGACTTCTTATCCTTTTCCATATTTCAGGTGGAAGCGGCTCTCACAACAGATCCAAATAATGAAGAGTTGATAAAGCTGAAATTCGATCTGAAGGAAGTAATAAAGCTGACACATGATTTAATTAAGTCACAACAGCAGGAAAAAAGACAAGCCAATGGCATGGATGCTAAAGATCCTATTTTGCTAGCAGTTCTGGCCAATAAGTGGAAAGTCGGCGATCAGTGTATGGCACCTTGGAGCGAGGATAACAAGTGAGTATTATTTACATTTTAGGTTTGTCCTTAATTGATGAACTCATTGAACTAATATACTAATGCAATAAGTTGAAGGAAAACAAATGTAGTTTGTCTCATTTAAGCTTATTACGATATATGTACCTTCAGAGAGTTCTATAAGGATGAGAGCACAGAGTTTTGAAAAAATTAACTCTTTAATCAAAGTCCTTCATTTTCTTCCTTTCCATAAAATAAAAGACTGATTGGTTGATTTTCTTATGCATTATGCAAAAGTTTTATGCATTATGCAAAAATTTATGCTCCGGGTTTTAAAGACAGGCCTATTGTTTATAATCAAATTGAATTTTGATTGAGTTGTGCAAGAGAAGTTACCTAATTCATATACAGTATTGAATCAATATATAAAATGTTTTGAAAACTGGATATTTTACCTGAGTCATTATTAAAATCTAAAATACATGATATAACACAAAGGGGAAACTATTTACAGGAAAAATTCCAATCAGAAAGGATCTAGCAATATTATTTATTTGCTTCATTTTTCAAATTTATTTTTCAGTTAATACTTGGACTTTATTTTAAGAAAATTTGAATTTAACTTTTCTACTGTCAAACTTTATGTTGAATACTAAAGAGGAAAGACCAAAAATATTATTATTAGAGCAAATATTAATTATGATATAATTTGTAAGTAATCGAGTAAAAAAATTAATAATGATTTGTTTAAAAAAAAAATGCAATGACTATTCTGAAATGAAATATTTCACATAATTTTTTAAATATTATATATTGCAAAATTTTACAGGTATTATGAAGCAACTATAGATGCGATAAATGAAGATGGAATAGTAAATGTGACGTTCAATGAGTACAAGAACACTGATGTTACTATGCTCAGTCAGCTAAAGTCCGTTGCTAAGAGGCCAGCATCAGATTGGGCAGATCAAAAATCAAAGTAAGTCATTCCTGATCTATGATGTCTAAGATAATGTATCATTGTGAACATCATGTGAAATATACCTTACGTTTTTGCACATGAGTCTGCCTTTATGAGAAACATCAAAAATATAAGGCGACAATTTACTAATCATTTTTTCCTCCTCTCATTTCTGAATTGGCAACAATAACTCCACCATTGGTACGGTATTACGTCTGAAATATGCTCATTATTGTTCATTTATCCTTTGATGTTACGCGGTCCGTGTGCATCGTCGGGCTCCAGGAAAAGGTAACAAGAATTGTCCAATTCTTTGGTACCTTTGGTATCTTTGAGAAAAATTAATTAATTATATATGTGCAAAAGAATTAACAAATTTAAGTTTTATGCATTATGCAAAAATTTATGCTCCGGGTTTTAAAGACAGGCCTATTGTTTATAATCAAATTGAATTTTGATTGAGTTGTGCAAGAGAAGTTACCTAATTCATATACAGTATTGAATCAATATATAAAATGTTTTGAAAACTGGATATTTTACCTGAGTCATTATTAAAATCTAAAATACATGATATAACACAAAGGGGAAACTATTTACAGGAAAAATTCCAATCAGAAAGGATCTAGCAATATTATTTATTTGCTTCATTTTTCAAATTTATTTTTCAGTTAATACTTGGACTTTATTTTAAGAAAATTTGAATTTAACTTTTCTACTGTCAAACTTTATGTTGAATACTAAAGAGGAAAGACCAAAAATATTATTATTAGAGCAAATATTAATTATGATATAATTTGTAAGTAATCGAGTAAAAAAATTAATAATGATTTGTTTAAAAAAAAAATGCAATGACTATTCTGAAATGAAATATTTCACATAATTTTTTAAATATTATATATTGCAAAATTTTACAGGTATTATGAAGCAACTATAGATGCGATAAATGAAGATGGAATAGTAAATGTGACGTTCAATGAGTACAAGAACACTGATGTTACTATGCTCAGTCAGCTAAAGTCCGTTGCTAAGAGGCCAGCATCAGATTGGGCAGATCAAAAATCAAAGTAAGTCATTCCTGATCTATGATGTCTAAGATAATGTATCATTGTGAACATCATGTGAAATATACCTTACGTTTTTGCACATGAGTCTGCCTTTATGAGAAACATCAAAAATATAAGGCGACAATTTACTAATCATTTTTTCCTCCTCTCATTTCTGAATTGGCAACAATAACTCCACCATTGGTACGGTATTACGTCTGAAATATGCTCATTATTGTTCATTTATCCTTTGATGTTACGCGGTCCGTGTGCATCGTCGGGCTCCAGGAAAAGGTAACAAGAATTGTCCAATTCTTTGGTACCTTTGGTATCTTTGAGAAAAATTAATTAATTATATATGTGCAAAAGAATTAACAAATTGTAATTACATTCTATATACTAAATAGTAAAGTAATATATATATATTATTATTATTATAATATAGTTTTATTTTACTCTTTTATGACAATATTTTAATAAATGTGCTAATTTTTATAAATTGTAAGTAAATGGTACATACATCGAGATACATTAATATTAATACTTATCGAGATGCATTTACTGATAAAAATATATGGAAATGTTATCATTATTTATATATTTAAATTTGAATTGTCTCTTTTACTCAAATGATAGATTTATTCATTCACAGGAAAATGCAAGCAGCTGCAGTTGCGGGTTCGGATCCAAATAAGCAAAGGGAATACCTTAAGAAAAAGAAGCAGAGGAAATTACAGCGATTCAAAGAACTGGAGGAGGAACGGGAATTGGAAAAAAACAAGTGGCTAGCATTTACTAACAAGGTATATAATAATTTCTTTATATAACATAAATATCCAGAATATATTTAAATCGTGTCTCTATTATAACTATACTACTTTTGTTCTCTGCAGTCTTCGAAGAAAGGTGTTATAAAGAAGAGCATCTTTGCGACACCGGAGAACGTAAATGGTCGTGTGGGAATTGGTACCTGTGGTGTTAGTGGTCGAGAAATGACCAAGTTCAGTAACGGAGAAAAGTGGAGGCGAGGAGCTTAAATAAATTATATGTAAATAGATATATCATAATTTGTGATGAATGAGATAGAGTTATCGTGAAATTATCATTATATTATAAAGACTGGTTCACGAACGCTTCTGCGGTACGTGAGTGAACGATATGGCAATGTTTATGGGGTTAGCGACAGTGAGTGCGTCTAATATCTTTTCTTAGCAATACCGATTCTATGGAGTATCAAGACAATTTCGAATTTTTTACTATAACAATTCAAAAGTAACTGCAGCGAATAAATGTGTTTTTAGATTAATACATTTCCGTAAGCATAACTTGTTTACAATCTTATTGAATATAAATAAATGTATATTTTAACGTGCAGCTTTTTTGAAGATATTTTTATCTTTAAGAGAGCACATATATGTGTAATACAAATATAAAGTAAATGAATTAAAAAATTATATATATAGATATTAATAATATTAATTATTAATAGACAAGATTTTTGTAGTGTAATTTTGTTTTGATTATCAAAATAAGTTAATATTAAAATCAAGCCATTTAAGGTTTGGCTTCCCTTACGGCGCACTTTATTCATCTTCAAGACGTCCTTTTGAATATTTGTGCTGTGTGAATACACCGACAAGATACTATTAAAGACCGTCAACCCTGGGCAAATTTTCGGCGGTAAAAAGGGCCCCAAGGGCTCGGAGGTAATCGAAGGACGCTAACATTATCGACAATTGATATAAATTTGCTATTATTAACATAAATATTTGACTAATACATTACTAAATTCATATTTTATTACATAAATGCTCTATAAATAAATATGCATATTTGTAAAGCTATAATATCCTATATATTGCCGAAAAATTACAATTTTTTTCTCTGTTGATAATCGAACTTTGTCGATAACACTGAAATCACAATTTTAAAGAAAAATCGAGTATTGTTGAGTTTTAAATGCACGTACACCGATAAACACGTCTACTAAACTAATAAATCATAAAATTAGTACAATATTATCAGTTTTTTTACTCTTAATCACTTCAATATTAACAAGGACGCGAACTCCCATGTCGGTCTTTAATAATATCTCGTCGGTGGTGAATATAATTGATATTCAAGTTAAGCCGGTAACGTCACATTCTTAATCTTGATCGTTCGATCTGTCGGATAAATGAAATTTTACCCTACAGCTGTACGGATCTGTTTTACCTCGTCCGGTCGGTAACGTAGATCAGCAACTATCGTTACCAAAATTGGTCAGGATCAAGATGGTGGCTCCTGTCCAGTCATACGTCACCAGCGACTGATAAATATCACGAAAAAATGTGGACTTAGCACCTTGATAAGAAAAAAATAACTCTTCTCTCCTGTGTGAATAGAACGTTCGTCGCGTTTATCGTGCGGCATTAAAAATATCTTGTTATTTCCTGAATTTCATATTCTAACCTGTATGCGTTGTCATACTTGCCATCGCGAGATGAAAGTATCGTGAGACAGACTGCCAGTGACAAATATGGCATTATGCTAATGAAAGCTTTGTAACGATCTCCACGTGAATAAAGTTGACGTCAATGAGCAAGGATTGATCTTGTTTACTGTGACTTGCGCGTCCTTTTACCCTGAGAAGACATGGGCTCGAACGAGGAGAATAGACTTGCAAACGGCGACGTTCGGGTACACAGAGACGTTGATTGGGCTAGATACGGTTTACGTGATCCAGAGGCTCAGGAAAATGTAAAGAGGAATAATGGAGATGATAACAATGCTCTTGATCCAGAAATGTATCAGGCCGGTGCAAACGAATTGTTCGCGCAGGAATATGTAAGAAATATATGTGACATAAGTAATAGAAAGTTAAATTGATTCACTGTGTCTTATAATATTATTCTTTTGTATTTCCCATAGAGTTCGGATCCTTGGTGGAAATCAAACTTTTTTATCTCCCAGCCCGTATTGTTCGGCACCTGGGATGGTGTTTTTACGTCCTGCCTTATTAACATATTTGGTGTAATTGTATTTCTGAGATCTGGCTGGATAGTCAGTCAAGCAGGTGTTTTGAATGCAGTATTAATCATCTTTTGTACAGGTAGTATCATCGGATCAGTAAAAGATTAATTGTAAAGTCTGTTCTTTGTTGCTAAACTAGTATATACTTATTGTACTTAAAATGAAATAGATATATTTGAAGTTTGGTGAAAACGAGATAAAAAGTTTTAGTGCAATCCAGTCAGTGAACTCTATAATACACTGGAGCGCACCTTCCTTATACATACTAAATTGTAGAAAACTGCTGTCTAACAGAAAAAAGGAAGGCAAACAAAATCTGAAAAGAAAAAGAAGAAAAATTAATCTTGCAAGAAGTTCACTCCTGGTATATGGAAAAAATGGATCTAAATACTTGTTTTTCTAACTCTTTTCTGTAACTTTAGTTAATCAATGAGATCCTGACAAAGAAAACGGTATAATCTTTGCATCAAAGTGTCGTTTTCTAGGAATTGGAATACTTCCACTTCTTGAAGAATATTGCAAAATATTATACAGCTCACTGACTCTAGTACAGTGACAAAGAATAGGTTTATATAATATATAACTGATACATTTATATTATTAATTATCATCTTATTATCATCAAGAGAGTTTCGTCCTAATTATATCTTTTGTAAAGTACATATCTTTTCATGAGCGAGACGCTATAAATGTATCTTTTACACAGGAGAATATTTTTTTTAAATAAGCCATTTTGTTTTTAAATAAGTTGATGTTATCACAAGATGCAGATATTGGGGGAAATTACTGTGTACTGTAATGATTTCAGTGTGTATTGCATTAGTGACAGTACTGTCAGCTGTGGGTATATGCGAACGGAGTAGAGTCGAAAGCGGTGGAGTATACTTTCTATTGTCACATGTACTGGGTTCTAGATTTGGTGGCTCCATCGGATTACTTTACTGCTTCGGGCAGGTAGGAACAAATAAACCCATCCTTCCATTTTATCAGCGATTCCAAGAATCGGTTTGTGGATTTTATTTCAGGCGGTGGGTTGTGCTCTAAACGTTTTAGGTTTTGGGGAATCAATGGCTGGTCTTGTAGGTTTGGATTCAGCATGGACACAACGCGGCTTCGCATGCGCAGCCGTTGTATTGTTGTCTGTAATTAATGTGGCTGGTGTTAAATGGGTTGTAAAATTACAATTTATCCTCCTACTTATCCTACTCCTTGCTGGAGTTGATTTCATGGTTGGAAGTTTTACTCATACCAACATTGGTAAGATAACATATTGTGTCAGAAAATAATAATGTATTATGTAATACAGAATTTTGCAAAATGCCTTTGTGTATAAGTATAGCTAAAGTAACTTATATACTATTTACGTTTGCAGATTCTGGTTTTGAAGGTTGGCTCTCAGGAAATTTGAGAAACAACACCTTCCCCGATTATCAAGATGGATATAACTGGTTTACTGTATTCGGTGTATTCTTTCCCACGGTCACCGGTGTTTTAGCTGGAATTAACATGAGCGGAGATTTGAGGCATCCATCTAGCGACATTCCCAATGGTACTTTAGCGGCGTTAGGAACTGGGTAAAATGAATTGTCTCTAATGTGAATTATTTTAGAAAGTTTTTGATCTTTACATTAAAACGATTGTTATTTGCAGAACATTTTTATATTTATGCTTTTCGTTAACTCTCGCGGCAACTTGCGTCAGAAATGCTTTGCTTAACAACTTTACCATAGCATCGACGGTATCGGCAATCTCAGTGTTGCTACTCGCTGGTCTGTATGTATCATCGTTCAGTAGCTGTTTAGGTGCCATGTACGGCACACCTCGCGTTCTCCAATCTATCGCCAGTCAAAATGTTATACCAGGAATGAGTTGCTTGCAAAGAGGGGTAATTATTCTCGATGATATTTTTTAATTTGTCTTAGATATATTTATATATATATAGAGAGAGAGGGGATGGGGGGGGAGAATTAATTTTAGTTCATACTTAAGAAAATTTATAATTTTTTTATATCATAATGATTTATTAAAACAATGTTTTCAGAGAGGACCAAATAAAGTACCTATATACGCTATGCTAGTTGTTGCTGTAGTAACGTTGACTTTCATCATTACCGGACAAATTAATACACTCGCTCCAATTGTGACGATGCCATTCCTGTTAACATACGCCTGCTTAGATTATGCATACTTCGCTCTCGCACAAACGTTTGATCTTCGACATACCCGCGAACAACGATTCCGTTCGCAATCTCCGACATTCGATCGCAATTATGGTTCCGCAAGTAGGAATAACTTGATGATTGATGTGGATAATGATTTGGACAATCTGTTTCCCGAGAGAATAAGACATAAAAATGTTATGGTGAGAAATCACTTGCACCGAAGCATGCATTATTATTGTCTGTCTTGAATATTTATCCAGTAATGTTTACTGACATTTACAGAGAAACAACAGTATTTCTGACACTAATGTATATGTGGATTCATCGCCAAGTATCGAGGATAATGCCAGTGTTTCCAGTACACCAGAACGAAAAGTTCACATCCATAATAAGCTAGGAAATTGGTATAGTCCTTTGTGCAATAGATGGTTTTCGTTATTGGGTGTAAGTACTTTTGAGAAAATTGTTACTTTACTTTCTACGAAATACATCATTTTTTCACGTTAAGAGATCCATTCTCGAAATATCTAGTTATATTAAAGATTAATGTAAGTACATTCACATTGCAGTGCCTTGTAAAATTGCTTATAATGTTTCTCGTACACTGGGGATATGCGATCGCTAATATCGTTGTCGTATTTCTCGTTTGGAGTTACGTCGGCCACGCTAACCCTGCTGTAAAACCTGGAATTTCTGCAGAATTCCAATTCTTTAAATGGTTTCGAATTGCATTACTTCGAATTATGGGGTAAATTTAATTATTTATTATTATACATACACATTATTTTTAACTGCTAAATTCAAGATTCAAGGATTGAAATTAAACAGGAAATAATTTGTTTTTTTTTTTCTCTTAAGGATTGATTATATCTGATTAGAATGCTTGTAAAAAGTATAATAGATTTCTTTAGAAGTCAATTTTGTATTTTATATTCTAGGAGGAAAGTTTATGATTACGAGCAGATAGTAGTGACCCCGGTGCATCCAGGCATTGAAACGAGTCCGGCTCAACTGAATGAAGAAAACGAGGATTTCTCCGGAAGAAGAAGATATCACCAAACCGCTACAGTTACAGGTCAATATGTTAATGTCGACTAAATGTATGAAACTATGTGATCTTTCCGAAATTATAAATTGCGTGAGTTCATATGCTATTCCAGTAACAAATAGTAGTGCGTCTTTTTCAGTGGCAGGAACAGATTATGAACGCATATATACTGTCTAATATTTAATATGATACTTTAAGACTTGATAAGGAGCAGCTTACAGCAATCTTTAGACTATCATTTCCATTTCTCATTTTATAACATTGTCAATCGCGCAAAAAGCTAGTCTAACTTATTTAATGTGCATATGCATTTGAAGTGAAATGCAGTATAATTGCAGCTTTAAAAGCAGTTTTTAACAATCAATGGGATCATATGTAAAATTGATTGTATGAAACGTACAAAGAACTGATGTAATGGTAGAGTTAGATTTTGTAAGTATTTACTTATCGCGATTGACGTACAGGGATAATTTACAAAAGAAAATGATTTATCCTTACAATGTCATTCGACTTGTCGGATATCTGAGAGAAAATATTTACTTCACCTGATGTTAAAGACGATAAAATATCCGCTAGAGTTTATCGCCTTTGATGTGAGATTACTTTTTTACAATTGAGTTTTTACATTCACAAGTAATCAAGTGACAATGACAAGTGTACGGCAATCGCATCGTGCATAAAAATACTCTGTAAATATCTGATAATATATTTATACACTATTTAACACTTTTATAGTTCTCGTACAAATGCACGAACATTTTGTAATTACAGAAAGGAATATATATGTGTGTAAAAGAAAATTTAATATAATTGTTGTCAGTTTTTCTGTTAGTTTTATGAATCGTTTAATCTGCTAAAACAAATGTTAACAAAAATAAGTTTATTTTTTTTATTAAAAAATCACTATCTTTTCAATTATCAATAACGAACTAAATGATAAAAAATTTGACTAAAATTACACTATCGTAATATTACTATGTGTGTTCTTAGAAGAGTAAGAATAATAGAAGATTGTTCAATGATTATGATAATGTATTAAGAAAAAAAGTCACATGATATATTAACAAAAAGAAATACAAGCAGTTTTCTTCGATAATATATATTTATATAACGATAATCTTATATTATAAAAATTATTTTACAGCAATCAGCGAATATATATTTCTCCTATTGCGAAACTTCTTACATTGTTTCAATCTATCCTACGGATGAGACTATTAAGTCAACGACCTCTCGATCTTGACAGAGAACAGATAGTTGCATCGTAACTTGCGTTCCACTCAGCGCTAGTCTAGCACGTGCTAATATTTCCTTTCCTCCTCGGAAGACGCCACTTAGGAGCAAAATGTGAGCAGCTGCTCCGCTCTGTACTTTATTACTGCGTTCTACAGCTTCTAAACCCAAAAATTCTGTAAGACTTTGAATCGCTCCTTCTAAAGACGTCACTGATTCTCCCAAGGAGAAGGTTTCTCCTAACTTGGCATATCCTTTTGCAGCGTACGTATCCCAAACGGTATTAAAGTCCATGCCTCTGTTACCAACGCCACGTATTTGATCGGCTATAGTAATTTCCAAATCTTCCAACTAAAAAATTGTATATATAATTATTATTAATTCTGTGAATAATAATTTCGTTTCAACATAAAACGAATAATCGTTTAAATGACTGTATTTTTTCCTCTCAATGAGATTTGAGAAAGTATAATTAATTTTGTATTAATGCATCTCTATAGAGATTTGTCTTTTACCATATATTCATCGTGGTATCCTTGTTCCGCATCTGGTATTCCCGTCGTTGGATCGCAATCTCTTGCCATAAATCGAAGTGTCGTGGGAATGGTAACGAGGCTCGCTTCTAAATCTTTTGGGTATTTTAATACTGTGTAGGTGGTTCCTGGCTCGTTGTAAGATAATCGAGGACACGGTACCACACATACAATAGAGTAACTGAAATAAATAGTTTGTTACATCATCAGAAAAGTGCAAGGAATAATGTTATAATCAATAAATGCATTTACCTTTCGGGAGGTTCAACAGCCACTACCACATCTTCGAGGAGTTGATCGGAGAGCGTGTTCACACAGTCGAATTGTAAAATAAGATACTCAGGGAATGTATGTTTGATGCATTTGACATTGTATTCTGTTTCGGATTCCGTTAATTCAAACACCGGTGTGGATTTGAGGAGCGACGTATCTTGGATGATCTTGGCTAATTGCGGGATCTGTGATAATTTCTCTATGAAGCTTTCTTCTCTGGTCAAACGAGGCTGCTTGATAGTAGTGTGCACTTCCACTTGAGCTGGTTCCTCTACCGTCTGAGCTGGAGGTATCTGTAATTCAATAATTATATGAATAAACTTAAAAGTTCTTTTTTAAATCAATCGAAAAATTTCTAAGAAAGAAAGATATAGGTATAAATTTTTTGTTATTACAATAAAAAAACCCCAATTTGTAGCACAATTCCAATTTCCATCCATCGCTACATTTGCTTTCACTTACTTCAGGCTTTTCGAATACAAATAGAAATTATTAAAAATTATTAGAAACATAAGTATAATATTATTAATGTTGATCCTCGTTTTTTTGCAAGATGCTTATGTACATGTATAGGAGAGTAATTATCCCGCCTTTATGAGCAAATTTCTCAGCAAATTAGAGAAAATACAATACCTGAGAAATGTCGAACGAGTCTTCCATGGGTGTTTCCATGTAATTTTTTAAGGCTCTTCCTAGTGTCGGTATGGACAGCAAGGGCGGCTGTATCAGAGGCAATATAGTCGGATCGTTCTGTTGTTGCAAAATCGTACAATAGTAAGCCGCACGATCGCGAACCTCGTCATCCGAGTCCAACTGGCAACGTGAGAGCAAAACCAACACGTTCGGAAGTAAAGGTGGACAGGCAGCAGCGAAACGTGCCAATGCGGTAACGGCTGCTGCTCGCACGCTGGCGCTTTCGAGGATAACGCGATTGTAGATAAAGCGGATGTATCTTGACGGTTGTTTCGACGTGGGTCCCTCTTGGCCAAGTAAATGCAAAATGCGAACAGCGAGGGAAATGTGCTCGCAATCTTCGATGAATTCGCAGAGATGTGCGAGTCCAGCTTCCTTGGCTTCTGCATTTCCTTCCATTACAGCTATAATGGTATCAGCGATCGCCGCTTTATATTCCAACCCGCCCTCATCTCTTAGCATAGCCGAGAGGAAGTTCATCAAGACCGCGTGTTTGCGAGGGAACTTTTGACACAGAGCCCTGAGAGAAAAAAAAGAGATTTTAGAAGAAATGCTTTAGCAAAGTTATTATATAACTCGCAAAATGAAATTTACCTGATGGCTTGGACTACTACGACTTTAAATTCATCTGAAATTTCCGAAACAAAGGTGGCGATCTGCTTCATTAGACGGTCAACGGAACTCTCTGCTCCGGTCTTCAAGAGGGTGGTTATCGCCAAAGTGGCAATCGATCTGTTCGAGTCTGTGATCAGATTTTCCAGATCCAGATTGCAAGCCGTGACTGCCGCTGGATGAGACATCGCGACTTTGTTGAGAGTCCTGACTGCGGCAAATCGAAGTGCCGGCTTTGGCGAGCCACAGAACAGTTGCAAGACGCTAATCGCTGGTCCAATTTCTCTGGCACCACTTCGTCCAAGATTGACCAAAGCATGTGCTGCCTCATACACCACCATTTCGGATTTATGGCGTAGACAGGATTCGATGAATCCTATCAGTTCCTCGCCTTCGTCCACCTCATCCAATAATTTATATGCCATTCTAATCAGCATGCAAGCCGCATAAGGGCTCTTCGGGCTTGTCCTCATAAGTTTGGCAACCAGCTTGATCACCGCATGCTTGTCTGCCTTACGTGCTTGATACAAGACACCCAGAGCATGATACTGAACCATCACATTGTCACAATTTAATGCCTCTTGAGCTTCATTTGCCCATCTCCTTGCAACGTCACTGGATACGCTTGTCAAATGCAAGGAAGAAACAAGAGCAGCACTGGACACAGCTGGAGAGCGATCGATTATGGCTTGCTTCATGTAACGCTCGATTGCTGCTAGCATACTACTATCGGTGATGGTGCAGAGTGCTCGAATAGCAGCAGCCCTATATAAGTCCTCTTTCCCAGTCATATCTTTCGTTAGACTGGACGTGACTATAATCACATCCTCGGCTAAAGAACTCAATTCTTTGATACCCAGATAGACCAGCCGTCTCAATATAACATCGCGCGACTGAAACAGCTTGGTCATAGCAAAGAAGGCCTCTGTGGCTTCCGTTGTGCCTAATTGTTCGCCCTGGTTGAGCAGATACAGAATTTTGGTGAGAATGTGAGCGCATTTTCTCGGATTTACAGGCGTGTTGTTGAATGTACGTGCTTCCTGAAGAACTGTGGTCTTCTCCAAGTTTTGAAATGGATTCCCACCACCTTGATCAGACAGGAAAGATATATGTTAGTGCTCAATAATCATTGACACTAAATTCTAATAAGATCTAAAACACGTATAATTTGGAAATGTGCGTTCGTGCAAAATTATTACGAAACCCGATATATAATACGATGTCCATACTTATTACAACACTTGCTACATCTGTAAAAATGTGTTTACTTGTAATTGTCAGAGACTACCTGATAACCTACACGCGACTTCCAATTCTCCCTCGCGAGCAACACTCGCGTTAAGAGAATATTAGAAATATTAATTCATAATTACCATCTTCCTCCTCCTTTTTGTCGCGCTTAAACGTAATCATATTTCAATGCGAATGAAATTTCGGATGATGAAAAGATACTACGACACGTCAGCTCGATGTATTCTAAACGGCCATTGCAGTTTCCATCTTTCACTGTCTTTCCTACGGAGCATGATACGTGGAGCACGAAGACACGTACGATTCAGGTAATTAAGAATGAAAGAAAAAGAAACGAATAAATTACATTCGTGAATCATATTATTGTTGGGAAGATATATGCAGGTACAAAGAAGGCAATTTGATGAAAACGTGTGAACTCTGAACAAATTTTCGTGATCATCAATATATACATAGGACTTCGAAAATAATTAATTTTTGATATTACTGACTGTTGATAAATATAAATTTGCTTACAATCATTATCATCTATAAATATCGATATTATCAATTATCAATAAATCTAAATTTCACTGATCATTTATCAGGATTTTGCGTAAAATATAATAATCTACATTTATTGTATGTATATACAATGAATATTAAGTTTTTACGTGTCATACGTAAGCAATTTATCTTATTTAATATTCGTCAAAACGTACATTCTTTGTTATTACACTAGAGTGCACTAAAGCTTCTCTCTCTCTATGTAGCTCATTATATTTTTATCAATACTAAAGTCAGATATATTAATATAATTATAAAACTCAATTATTTCTTTCTGTATTAATGTTATCCAATTTATAATAATTTGCATATTTTACGTTGCTTGTGTATTGAAATATACGACAGATATATATATATATATATATATATATATATATACATATACATAGCCGCAAAACTAATTTTTTTTTCTACAATTATCACTCATACTTGGAAAATTATAAATATGAAACAATAATAATAAAAATACTTTTAAACAAAAAATGAACACGATCGATTTATAAATATATGAAATATATATCTACGAAAAGATCAAGTCAAATTTTTATCTATCTTTTTTTTGTATTTATTGTACGTATACATGAAGTGTTTCAATAACACGTGAACAAAAGCAGCGAAAAATTTCGTAATAAACTTAATATTACTTAATATTACTTGCGTGGAAGCGAACAAGTGTTGAATTTTTAACCAGATTTAATCGCAGCATAATTAAGTTTAATTAATAATAATTAACACCAAGTAAATGATTAAAGCAAAGAGGTTTGTTCGTAACTACAGAACTTATTCTACTTTTAAAATTTTAATCAAAATAAATGCAAATGAGAATTAATAAGCTTTCAAAGAAGTTTTTCATTAATTAGCAGAATGTCTATGCCGTTAGTTTAAGACTAAAACGCAGAATTAACGCAACATTAAAAAAAATATATATACGTATAGAAATAAAAAGTAATATAAAAATAAGTGAAACACCGTTATTAATTTATATCAATTTTTTAATATGTATTATGTGTACTAGATATGTTTTTATGTATTGTATTATTTTATGCATTTTTGTATGTATTTAGTTATGAGATAGATTTTGTATCTCTTCTACCCCTTAAATAAAAAATTATTATTTATTTATATTAATTTTGAATAATATATTTCAAAATATGTATTTTTAGTGAGAATAGAAATTAAAGATTACACTTTTATGTGTTATACACCAGTTTCTTCCTCTTCCTCTCCCCCTTCCTCTTCCCCTTACCCATGCTCTTCCCCATCCCCTTCCTCTTCCCCTTCCTCTTCCCCTTCCTCTCCACGTTCCTCTTCCATATCTTTCATCTCTTAGAGCAGATCTGACAGCTCTTTTTACGAGAGTATCTAATTCTTTTTTCTAAAAAGAAAGAAATAAATAACATACGAAACATATATAAAATACATTAATATATGTATGCAATAAAAACAATGAAATTAAACAAAGCGTATGCTATTAATATATGATATTAAAACACATTTTTATGATGTAATTTAATTTAATTAACGCATATTTACAATTAGACTTGCCATGAATTCTTTTACTTAAAAAATGGATTTGTTTCATATAACTAATTTATAGGAAAGTTATATATATGAAAGTTTTACACTAACATGTAATGTAATTAGCGTCTCAGCGTCCACTGTTGATGTTGCAGATGTGGTGGCCAACGCCATCGTTGACATAGGTGTTGTGGTCCATGTTGTCATTGTTGATTCGGGCATTGTTGTTGACATCATCGTCAATGCAGTTGTCGTTGTTGATGTTATCGTTGTCTTTGACGCCATCATCTCTGATACTGTTGCTGTTGATGTCGTCATTATCGTTGATATAGATGTTGAGGTCCATGCTGTCATTGTTGTTGACTTAGGTATTGTGGTCCACGTTGTTACTGTTGACTCAGGTATTGCCGTCAACTTTGTCGACGTTAATGGAGCCGCCGTTGTTGATGTTATCATGTTTGACTTTATCGTATCTGACACTGTTGCCGTCGGCGCCGTCATTATTGTTGATGTAGATGTTGAGGTCCATGCTGTCATTGCCGTTGACGTAGGCATTTTGGTCCACATTGGCATTGTTGACTCAGGTATTGCCGTAAACTTCGCCGGTGTCAATAGAGTTGTTGATAGTGTCGTTATCTTCGACGCCTCTATCATCTCTGATTGATCTACTGTTGCTGTTGGTGTTGTTGGTATCACTGGTATCATTGTTTTTGATTCAGGAATTGTGGTCCATGTTGTCGTTGTTGTTATTGCAGGTAATACTCTGGATGTTGTCGTTGCCAATTTAGTAGTCGTTGACATGATTGTCTCAGATACCATCCTCTTCCTTGATGCTATTGTTGTCGTCGGCGTCTTTGTTGTCGATGGTATCTTTGTCGTTGACATAGACGTTGTGGTAAGTCTCTCCAGTGTCCCATCAAATCCAGTAAATTTCATTGCAGGCGTCATCGGCGTCCATGTACTCGTTGTTGATTTTGTCTTCTTCATCTTAGATATTGTTGACACTAATGATTTCGTCGTTATTATTAGTTAATGACAGTATTTTTGTAATAATTCAACACTGAAAAAAGCCATAAAAAATTATGTACTAAATAAATTAAAGAGCATTAAATAAACTTATGCTTATAAATCATGAATGTAAATGAAAAATAATTTCATAAAACTTCAGAACCCAGTAAATATCGCCTAAAGGTAAGATTCTAACAATAAGCCATCAATACTTAATAAATCAGAAATCAGAAGCTAGAAATTAATCAATCACAATTGAATGTGAGAAGAATAATTGACTGTAAAAATTCTACCGTTCTGATAGACAATTTCTAGCTTTTGACTTTTAATTTATGACTAATGGTTTATTATAGAAAGCCTCCAACAGTTTATCAATATTGTAATTTTTTATCTTTAATGTCATATTGTTATAACTTATAATATTTACATATATTAAGGTGTCTATAAATGCATTGGTATCTGTTATTATATGAGTACGAATATCCACAATACGAGTATTCCGTTCATTCTGTTCAAATTTCCGTTAACAACGAATGCACATGTACAAAAGCTAGGTATATTAATGGCCGGCATTGGTCGCAAGATATCATGGCGTTCGATATTCACAGATTTTCTTAATTATTCCATTGCAACACAAGATTGAAACATGCTGTCACAATCGTACGAACGAAGATGTATTTCTTAAAAAGGAATTTGACTATTAAATAGCATCGGTTATTAACACGTTTATGATCAGGCATTTGTGAACGCAAAGGTACTCGATTGCAACAATCTCCGACTCGTCCTTATGCGATATGAGACAAGTAACTTATGAAATCTTTAGATTCACAATAACAAGTAAATATTTTACCTATTAAAGACGTAATTAAAGACGTAATACGAGAACACAACTCCACTTACGCTGAAACTCATCATTTAGGGAAGATAAATCGATCGTCCTATCGTAGATCGGTCAACGAAACCAACAAGCATCAAACACTTCCTTTTGTGCGCTTATGTGTGTGTGGGTACGTGCGAATGTGCGTACTACACATACGTATGGACTAACAAACAAAACTCACTGGCGGGAAAAACAAGATTGACGGCGCGAAGATTTAAAACAAAAACGCGTATTCAGATCGTGTTTTTATTGATAAATATGCGCTTCTATAATAAAATGTAAACTATAGTATATTAAACGCGCCCTAATATCGTTCTAACTCGAATATAGAACAACAAGTCTCGATAACGATAAGACATTAAAATGAATCTTAACGGAACGAAAAATAATTTTTAATATTCATTTTAAAGCCATTTTGACATCACTTTTATATTATGATGGCTTATGTTCTGCTTGAAAAGCATATTCTGAATATGGGCTGTATTTATTACGACTTTTAATTAAAATATACTTTTTCATATTTATTTTTAAAACACTGCACACTTTTCACTTTATCTTTAGGAAGTAAAGGAAGGAAAATTAATAAAATCCTTTTACTTCGATAATCTAATATCGTAATAAATCAACTATGGTGAATATATAATGATTATAAATAATTATAGTTGAACCCCAGAAACATTTATTCTTTTATTTTTAATACATATATATCTAATTTCAAAATTAAGAAAAAATTTATTTTTAATGTTTTACTTTTAATATTTTTTTAACTTTACGATAATTCCATATTGAATTTAGCGCTTTCCGCAAGAGCGTAGAGTATAGGTCACGTGATCGCAAACCACATGCACGACATCTGTTCCGAAGAGCGACTGTAAACAAATTGATAAAAATGGCGTCCGCTTTGGAGAATCTAGAGGCTCAGTTGGAACTGTTTATCGAGAATGTACGACAAATACGCATTATAGTGAGCGATTTTCAGCCTCAAGGGCAAAATGTATTAAATCAGAAGATGTGAGTACTCATACAACATGCGTACATTCGTATATTCATGCGTGGAAACATTACCTTTATGAATTAACCTCGCATTAGTATGCAATACCTGCAATACGATAACATTTGTTGCGTCTTGTGTCATACTTGAACAATAATAAACTTTTACATATACTTATTAGAAGTGCACTTTTGAAATCTGATAGAAATTAAAGGCATTAATTTAACAGAGATATTCAATATGCTTTATCAATATTTCGTCAGGAAATGCACATTCTTTAAAAAGCACAATATTGCGTTATTGTCCTCTTTAATTACTATAAATTATTTATGATCTACACTCACTTAAAATTTCATAGATCTGTTCCTTTTAGCTGAATTTTTTGCACGATTTATCCTTCCTTTTTTTCTCTTCATGTTCGAGAAAAAAAGAAAAGGTAAATCCTGCACAAGAAGTTTTAGTTAAAAAGGACAGACCTCATATTCGTTTAAACATAAATTATACTTAATTGATATCACTACTTAAAATGTGAAACTTATTTTAAAAAATGTAGGACAAGAAGTATCCAAAGCCCAAGAAGTGTATCAGCCTTTACATTTATTTTTCCTTTTTCTTTTATCTCCAGCAAAAAAACAAAAGGCAATAGGTGTAAACACTGATATGCATCATAGGACTGTTCTTTTTACTGAACTGGTGCATACAGTGACAGTGGCTGCGTTCAGCAGAACGTTTGTTTTGCAACAGGAAGTTTCCTTTGCGCTAATTGGATCATACTTTTAGATCTAGAATAATGGTCCTATCTCAGCAGACAATCATAAAACGGTTGCAAAACTGTTGAGTCTGCTGAACGCAGCCAGTGTTCCAAATTTACTGCCAACACTTTAAATACAACAGTTTACGTTACGTGCACTATAGATTTTCAGTACAGGCATTCAATTTTGGAACATAGCCAGTGCAATAAGTTGAAGTGAAACAGAAGGTATGTTCTTTTTGGTTGAACTTTTGCACCAGTTCATCTTTCTTCCTTTTCTCTCCAGGAGGAAAGAAGAGGAAGAAAGATCAACTGGTGCAAAAGTTCAGCCAAAAGGACCGGCCTAGATATACGTTTGTTTCATTTCAATTTATTGCACTGTGTGCACCAGTTCAGACAGTTGCAGGCAAAAAGAACAGGCCTCATATAAAATACCTACAATTATAAATCTTGGATAACACTGATCTAGAAATTCAATAAATTGTTTTTAGTCAAGGCTTAGTCAATGGCTTACAGGAAATTGACAAGCTAAAGTCTCAGGTACAAGATGTCCTCGTGCCACTGGAAGTATTCGAGTAAGTCTGATAACATTGATGTTATTAATTATTTAATTTTGACAAATCTATTATTACGAAAACACTCGTTTTAGTTATATCGACCAAGGGAGAAATCCTCAATTGTATACCAAAGACTGTATAGAGAAGGCTTTGACGAAAAATGAACAGGTCAAAGGAAAAATAGATGCCTATAGGAAATTCAAGGCGAACATGCTGGTGGAGTTGAATCGAGTTTTCCCTAATGAACTAGCCAAATACAGAGCGATTCGCGGAGATGAATAGGATAATCCTAGTTTCAAGGACCAATATTTTGATGGATACACGTGTCTCTGCGAACGCTGCCACACGATGTGTAATATATGTTCTTGGTAACCTCTATATTTATTAAAAAACATACTTCTTAAGCATGACACTTAATATTATATTTTCTTGTATATATATTATAAGCATATCTTATGCAATTTTCTAAAAATTAAAGAAACTTATAAAAGATAGAGAATGTTGAAATATTTATATTTTTTGTATTCCTGGTTTAGTAAACCTAACCTGCATTAATTAAACCAACACTTGTGCAAATTTTATTGAATAATCATCGCGCTATTCTTTGTATTAAAACACTTGTATTACGCTTGTATTTTATACCAAGTGTTCAAAATAAGGCGTTACAAATTTTTATCTCGGAAATATGGTATTTTTTTTTTATAAAAAAAAGATGGTTCAGACAAGAGTTATTTGATTTCAAGGAGGAAATATGGCATTTATTTTCTTACTTATTTCAACTTTGTTTTTTTAAACAGTATGTACGTTTTTTTGTAATGGCAACATATTCTAGGCAATTAACTTTTGTCTGAAATATTTTTTACCTACCTATAATTTTCTAAGATATTTAACAAAATATCTATACTTTTGGAATTTAAAAAATGTCGATAACTAGCAACTTTTAAGGAAAAGTGCAAAAGATAACAAATGTTTATTTTAAACTAATAAATTTAATAAGTATCATTTACCAAACTTTCTCGTTTCATTTTTTAGATGTTTAACAATTAACGATCAATGTACAATTAAATTAATGTTCGAAATTAAGTCCTTCACTTCAATATGTTTTAGAATTTTTCCACGAAAACATCTTCATTAATTAACATCTGTAGTGTTATTTGTGCACAGGCTCGATATATTCTACCTACCATAACTTCGCGTTGTGGGAACAGTTGACATAACATGTTCACCAGACCTATCATTAATTTTTTCTTTGGAACTTCATAAAAAAACATGTTATATTAACTGCTTCTACATGAAGATATGATGGATAGAATACATCGTGCACAAATAACATCACAGATGTTAGCTAATGTTTGAAGGTGTTTTCGCGAAAGACTTAAGAAATAAAATAAAAAATAATAAATACCGTAATATTTCCCCTTTGAAGTCAAATAACTCTTGTCTGAAAAATTCCAAAAAATGCCGTATTTTTGAGATAAAAATTTGAGATTTTCAAAATTTAAAAGAAAGGATATAATCAGGAAAATTTGTATTGTACATTAAAATATGATGATAATTACCTATTAATGATGCTTTCCATTTAGTGACATAAGTCTACACAAGTGTCGTTCTGTCTTAATCGTCAAATGTCAAGAACGATATAGAATGATGTTTGTCGACTTGTGTCATCAAATGGAAAGCACTAAATATCAAGTGCGACTTGCATGGTTAACCATAAAACAAGGGTATGTTTACTTTATAACTAATCTTGTAACGATTGTAATAGTGCAAAATATGTTAAGAGTTCAACAATCGCAACTATAAACTTCACGTAACTCCAAATGGTATAACTTAATTTGATATAAGGCGCAATTGTGTAAAATCATTATGGTAAAATCATTATGGCATTTGTCTCGCACAAATATTTTACAGTGACGAATAGCGGAGTGAATATTTGATATGTACTTTCAATTACGTATATTACATGTATTATATTGCAGAAATAATGCAGTAAAATTTAGTAAGCTGAGAAAAGAGGTATTTAATTTTCGATGCATATGGAGATGAATGTTGATGCAAAAAAAATCATTTATTATATTAAAAATAATTATATAATTTTTATGATGTAGGACCTATATTACATTGAAAACAAAGATTAGATACGAAAGCGATACAATTTTTAAGCCGATATCTCGGTAATATCTTTGCGATTTGTTATGTGTATATGTATAAAAAAATATTGTATAAGTATATATAATATAACTTTTTATACATATATACATATACATATGTATATACATATATATATATATTTAAAACTTTAGTTTTTAATATAACAGAATCTACTGTGATGCAGCGAAATAATTTGCATTCCATGCACATGCCGTTTTTCGCACATTAAAGACATTGGTTTGCCCCACTCGGCTTTTTCCCCTCTACTTCGCAAAGTACGAATGCGATCTTTGAGCGAAGGATAAAATCATTCTGCGGACGACAATCGAGCGTTCGACAGTCAGTAGCCCTGGCGATCACTTTAAGCGGCATGTTCGCGCCACTGATCGTCATTCTCGCGCTCCAATACGGCGCCAATGGAGCCGAGAAGTTCACGTGAGTACTATGCTGAAAGATTCGTCTCGTTTTAACTTCATCGAATAATGTTCGATACCATAGATACAGGAAAATGCAACTCACATCAATTGTCATTTGGCCATTTTTGCGCAGAAATATGTAGAGATCATTTTCACATTTTGGTACCAAGTGATATATATATTTAATCAAAATTAAATTGGTATAATTTCAATAGATTTAGATTTTGGTATCTAGATTTTGGTTCTTTAAAATTATAATAGTCTTAATTTTCGATACCAAACGAATTTTTGATACCAAGCGAATTGTTACATTCTCTATATAATTGTCACCATTTATTTCTACACGTGGCTGAAATTAGCGTGTACATCTCGTACGCTTTTAAAGATAGATTTTTAAGCAATAAAAAGGTCATTGAATTGTCATTAATGAGTT
Organism: Mycetomoellerius zeteki; assembly: GCF_001594055.1. Taxonomy (NCBI): domain Eukaryota; kingdom Metazoa; phylum Arthropoda; class Insecta; order Hymenoptera; family Formicidae; genus Mycetomoellerius; species Mycetomoellerius zeteki. The sequence continues at coordinate 233,373 of NW_017257882.1, read as the reverse complement.
GTCGGTCACGTGATTTTTTTTTATCGTTTAAAAAGCGATGAGCGATGCATAAAAAGGTACTTTCTTTAAAGCGGTCAAGTAGTAGCTGGATTACTACTCGCAACTGCGTGAATGTTAGTTTTAAATAGAAAGGTAATTCATCGAGTACCACCACGGTGAAAGCAACAAGTGGGTGGATTCACTGAGAAATAGACCGCATCGATCGCCTCGGCGTCTTCCCGAAGTTCAAAGACATTTGGAAAATTATTGAGTTCCTACTACTTCTCGCACTTCTCAGATTTGAATACAGCATGAACGTTTACTTAGAAATCCTTTCACAACGTTGTAACGGTGAATAGTAATAAGGCAGATATAATCTGCCTCTTCTCTTCTTAACGATAAGAATTATTTTTCTCTTCTGATAAAATTGTATATACACGTAAAATAATTTTACGTTCTTTTATGAAAGAATATTTTTTTATTATAATTGCAGACATAATAAAATGTAATTTTTAAAAGTGAAATTAGACTGATAAGTTAATTGTAAAAATTTGCTGTTAACTTCATTGGTAAGTACAGTTCAATTGTTCACAAATTATATCTTATCTTATATTAATCTCTTATCTTATAAATATTATTTACTTACCAACAACTGTGGTTAACACTTAAGCCCGATTTCACAATATATGGTTACCTAAAGATTAAAAGTAATTAAGAAATTCATGAATGAATTTCATTGATAAATCTGTTGTAACTTTTAATCTTTAGGTAACTATATATTATGAAAACAGGTCTTGTATTGGTATTTTACTTATATTTAGTAAATATTTAGATACATTTTTGTGGTGGAAGATCATTTATTTCATTATTTTCATCCTAAATTCTGTTGTCAGCTTTACTTTTTTACTTAAAATTTAAATTTGGATATACTCCAATTGTTTGCAAACTGTATCTTATCGCCTTATAATATTTACACTTATATTATTTACATCAACAACCGCGAAAGCTTATTATTGCATTTTACTTATATTTAATTTATTCTTGGAGCCATAAAAAAGTATTTATACTTTTATATTTACTGAATATTTACTACAGATCATTGATTACGATTACGGGTAAAGGATTGTTTATTGGAGATGTCTTTTTTAATTTACTTTTTTATTTAAACAAATATATGAATACTCGTAAAAATGTATTCATGAATAAATATTTTTGAAAACTCACAGTTTCGAATAAATATATGAATAAATATTTTTTTAATATGAAAATTTTGAATGAATAAAGCACCTCAATTATGAGCTTTTGTATTTTTCGAGTACACTATTGCGCACTTTATGCGCTCCTATAATAGACGTTAGACAAATGATTCTGTGCATAACGTCCGTGTAATATCGTGTATTGCGAGTAATATTTATTGCGAATTAGTTGATGCTTATTTATATTAGTCGATTGATAAGTAAATGTAAAAATAAGATAAATTTTTAATTTATCGAAATTATGTTGCTATTATTTTACTAATTTATATTGGATTATATCAATAGAAGATATGAATAAGATTTGAACAGTTATAATCAAATACGTGACATACATTCGAGTAATTATTTTAATAACTTTACTCTTCAATTTTATACATCTATTCTTTAATTCTCTTTAATCTTTAATTATACTGAAAAATTTATTAATTATTTCTTATTATTTATTTATTTATTTATTCCGTTATAAAAATATACCGATTATATAATATTATTATTTACATGATATTATTACTGGTATATAAAATTAAAAAAATTATTTAAAAAAAGCCAAATTCTCTCTTTTTCAAAATGCAGTTCTCCTTGGCACTACAAGTGCGATAGCGGCATGTGCAAGAAGACACTGATCACGAAAAAAGACAACAACCCGGTTTCTCTTGAAGTGTGCGAATTGTTCTGCGGTACAGGTAATCTGTGGCCGATGCCGACAGGACATATATCCATCGGTCAAGTCACGGCACAGCTTAATCCTGAGAATATTGCGCTCGCCGGAATTTCCACTCAATCGGCGGTGGGAAATCTTCTTCAAAGGAACATTGATCGTATAAAAGAGAATGTGAAGAGGCTTAGTGGTTCCGTATCTTTAAAATCTTCAAATTCTGATGGGTCCAATTTAGTGATACGCTTTAAAGAAGGACTTAATTTTAATAACGTCAAGTTGACCTTAGAAACGGACGAAAGCTACATTCTCCAAGTATCTGCGAACGATCGTCAGGTAAGTTGTAACAAAGAAAAAAACTAAAAAGCAAGAAGACCCACTTTGAATAAATTTACATTTGGGTTCTCATTAAATATATTAACGACTGTTTTTCGTGGATCCCAACTGTGATTAATTCGAAGTTCGATTTATATAAATATTGAGAATAGAGCTATCACGGATTTTTTTATATGAATAAAAGGCTTAAGATAAATGAGATCCTTAGCTACTCGAACTAAAATACTGACGTCAAAATTTTATGGATATCGAATATCCAAAAAATAAAAATCTCTTTTGTCTTGAGACTTAAAAATAAAAAAGTACGTAAATATTAGTGTTATGTATTATTCGCTGTTTAATTAAGCTTTGAGTTAATAATTCCGTTATTTTATAAGTCTGTTTTCTATGGTTGAACTAGTGTTAGACTTTTAGACTAACAGACTTATAAAATAACGGAATTATTAACTCAAAGCTTAATTAAACAGCGAATAATACAAAACACTAATATTTACGTACTTTTTTATTTTTAAGTCTCAAGACAAAAGAGATTTTTATTTTTTGTATATATATATATATGTTTGATATTATTTGATATATATATAATATATATGTTTGATATTTGTCGAAAACGAAAAAGAGAGTTTTAGTGCAATCTAATACAGGAACAGAAAACAGACCAATAGTAGTTCAACGTTTCATAATCGCTATAATAAAGATGCTTGGATGTAAAAACGAGTTTTTTTCTGTTCATACATTCAAGAGAAGTACATAGTATATATACATAGATATAGTGTCTCATCATTAGATCATGCTGTGCTTCGTTAATGATCACATGATCTTTCTAATTGATCATTAGTGACGTGTTAGTCAGATAAATTAAGATCATTTCCGCGGCATGGCTGAAAATTTACATATTTCATTCACATTTTCTATTATACAATTGCGTATATTCTTGTAATTAACTTAATTTGAACTTCTTTTAACTGAACTCTCTTCTCTTTTTATTAACTTTTCACTTATTCCTTTCTTTCTTATTTTCTCTTTTTCTATTCTCTTTAAGTCAATTGCTTCTTTCTAAAAAAACTCACTTCTAATACATTCGCAGTTTATTAAAATTTATTAAAATAATTTCTAGGTGGAAGCCCTTATCACGGCGAATACATATTTCGGAGCTCGACACGCATTGGAGACCCTCAACCAACTGATTGCCTATAACGAATTGGACTCTAAAATTCATATAGCTAGCGATATATATATCGCAGATGGTCCAAAGTATCCTTACCGTGGAATCCTTTTGGACACTAGCCGAAACTATGTCGACAAAAAGACGATTCTGCGGACGATCGACAGTATGGCCGCGTCCAAACTGAATACATTCCACTGGCATATCACCGATTCCCAAAGTTTCCCTTATGTCAGTAGAACATGGCCCAATTTCGTCAAGTATGGTAGCTACACGCCAAGGAAGATCTATACCTCTGAGACGATCAGGGAGATCGTCGATTACGCCTTGGTTCGCGGAGTTAGGGTCCTGCCAGAATTTGATGCACCTGCGCATGTTGGCGAAGGCTGGCAGTGGGTGAGTAATAACTCCTGTATTATCAGAGCAAATAAAGGTGATTTATGATCTGATGTTCGATTCGTTTATATGTTAAGTAAAAGTTATGATAAGAGACGTACCCATTTATCATGAAGAGAGTATATTACATATATTATTTATAAAAGTTAATATAATAACTCTAAAAAGTCTAGAACTAAAAGTCTAGAACATAAATTTATAGAGTAAACCATTAAAAGATTTTACGAAGAAGAATAAGAATTACACTTGAAGCATTATAATAAAGATTATTTTGACAATATTTCCACATCCCCAGCTATCTCAATCAATCGGAAAGAAATATTATTTAATTAATTTTATTTATATTAATTCAAAAAGTATTTTTTTGATCATTAAAAATAATGAAAAATTCCATATTTCAATATGAGCGTAAAAGAAAGCATTTGACAGGGGCTTGTCTAATTGTTTTTTAAAATTACTTTTTTTGGTTAATCATATTAATTTTTTTAATTATTCGCATCTCTTGTTTGCTAGTTAACATCTTATATATATTTGCGATAATAAACATTAATTTAAAAATATTATGTCCACAGATGTTGTTTATGATTTTTTAAGAACCATTTTGTTGAAGATTAAGCACATACCTTGATCACATAAAATTAACAATATGAAAAATATATACATGAGGAAAATCTTAAACATCTGGATCCTAAGAAATATATTAATTTGTTTTACATTATAATATCGTAAAAAATGAGAGATATTATGAGAGAAATAAAATATATAGATCAAATATCATCCTTGGTAAAAATTTTCTTAGAATTCTTCACATAATTTTTCATAATTTCTGTATAAATTTTAGATTTTGTTAAAATTTATGTATAGTTTTATAACTTTTTAAAAATTTTCTAAAATTTTTCTTTAATCTACAGTACTATATGTTAACAAATACTGTATATTAACAAATAGGTTGGTGACAATGCGACAGTTTGCTTCAAAGCTGAGCCTTGGATGAACTATTGCGTAGAGCCGCCATGCGGTCAATTGAATCCTACTAGTGAAAGTTTTTTTAAAGAGTGTACGAGGTCCTTGAAGGAATTTATAAGGATATGATAGAAGATTTTCAACAACCGGACATCTTCCACATGGGCGGTGACGAAGTAAACATTAACTGCTGGCGATCCCAAAAAATTATCACCGATTGGATGTTAAAGAAGGGATGGAATCTTAAAGATAACAGCTTCTATCTATTGTGGGATTATTTCCAGAAGAAAGCTCTGGAAAAACTGAAGATTGCCAATGGTGGCAAGGATATTCCGGCTGTTTTGTGGACCAGCGGATTGACGAATGAAGAAAATCTTAAACATCTGGATCCTAAGAAATATATCATTCAGATTTGGACACTTGGCAATGATCCAACTATCGGCCGGTTGTTGCAAAACAACTTTAAGATTATTTTCTCAAATTATGATGCTATGTATCTTGATTGTGGGTAAGAAAACATTTTGTAGGATTACGTTGCATATTCATCTTTTTTAAATTGTAATGTATTAAATGGAAAAAGTTTTCATAATATCTCATAATATGAAAAAAGTTTTCATATTTTATATTTATAAAGATTTAAAAAAATAGTTTTAAATATAAGTTTTTTTTTTAAATTATAAGAAAAATCGTAGAACGTTTCAGAATTCATGTATATAAAGAATTGTAAAAAAAATTCTACAAAAGATGTCACAAAAGGTAGACTTCTTTAACATTTTTGAAAAGTGTAACCCCATTCGTACAAAAAATCTGAGAAATGTTTTTAAACAGTTATAAAATTATATAAAAATGACGAATTTTTAAAAGTTTTAAAATTTATGTAGAAATTCTAAAAAAATTATTAATATTTCTAAAAAATTTTTATTAAAAATGTATCAATATTTGACTATTTGTAGATAAAAAATTAGTATTAATAATTATCACGTTAATTGTCATGTTAAATATATTGTATGAATATATATACTAAATCTTCTTAAGATTAAATATTAATTATAATTTTTCTTTTCATAGATTTGGAGCTTGGATAGGTGAAGGCAATAATTGGTGCTCGCCGTACATTGGTTGGCAAAAGATCTATGAAAATTCTCCGTTAGAGATTATCAAGAAGCAAGGATACGGAAATAAGAAGCATCTTATTCTAGGTAAATTCTCTGTTAAAATATTATTAAGACTTTATGAATTGTGCGTTATGAGATAATGTTAAAACGTTAAATAAAGATTACATTAAAGTCGTTGTTGCATTGTTAAAAATTGTTTGTGTTATCTTAATACATTCAAAAGAAAGAGAACTTAGAAATATTATTAAGACTTGATTAAAACTAATTTAATAGAAAAAGATATACAGATTTAACTTATACATTCGTTAACACATATAGTTTATAACATTGATACGCTGAATAATTACAATTTGATTGATCACGCATTTGTGTTATATGTATTTGTTTTATAGGTGGAGAAGCAGCGCTTTGGACCGAACAGGCCGACAGCACGAATATTGATATGAAATTGTGGCCAAGATCGGCCGCGATGGCTGAAAGATTGTGGAGTGAGCCGAATTCCAAATGGCATCATGCCGAACACAGAATGTTGAAGCATCGCCAGAGACTCGTTGAACAAAACATCAACGCGGACAGTTTGGAACCTGAGTGGTGCTTGCAAAATCAAGGTTCGTGCTACGCGTAAACAATAAACCTATGATATGAAAATTTGTATCCGTTTTGCTTTTACGCAATTTCATTGTTTCTATACATCTGATATTAGACTAAACCATGTTTTAATCTTGTTGTCGTTTTACTTTTTCTTACATTTTTTCCTTTCTTCGTCTTCGTAGAAACCTCATTGACGTTTAACAAAAAGTTCAAAAGTTTCATGTTACTTCAGTCGATTGCAATTACGATGCAAAAATTATACTGCATAAAAATTAAATTTTTCTTGAAAAACACATAGTTTGTATTTAAAATAAATCACGTACTTTTTCATTTATTTTATACAAACTTAGATATTTAATTAAGAACAATTTGATTATCTAATAAGTTACATCGTGATAATTATAATGTTTATTAACATTTTATAAAATAAAATTTATGTGATTTATCCTCTAATTATAAGAGATGACAACAATATGTTATAATCGGAGTGAACCTTATCACCGTATTTTTATTCACATTCATAATATTTTCAAATTGTAAAGAAAAATAGATGGTTGCGTTTAGCAGAAAAAGCTTTGCAACTGTTGAAAGGTTATTCAATAATATAATTGCTTTATACATTTAGATTCATTGATGAAGTAAATACAAGAACACCAGTCATATTAAAAAAATCTGACAACCGTTGTGTGTGCAAAGCTACTTTTTCTATCGAATGCCTATAAATGCTAGCTGTATAAATCAATATTGTACATTGAATGTGTATCGGGATGATTGATTGAGGAGCTCTCATTGTTTTTCTTGATGAAAATTATTCGTCGAAATTTATTTATCGCAAAAAATATATACTTGCAATAGTTGCAGTACATAATCGATATTTTTTGAGAGCTACGATAATAAATTTCGATACGCATATATACATACCTATATGTATTAATTCTTACATATGCTGTGTGGTTCCATGTGAGAACGGCGAAATCATAAAACTAAATTTCGGATTCAATCCCTTATTCCATAAACAGATTTTAAATTCGTAATCTGTGTAAAGCATGACAACGACAATTTCCGCGATAGACGGCTGAATGTAGAACACAGAAAGCAAGGGTGCCTATTTATTTTCCCATGAGAATCCATGGGCATGAGCTATCGGAGCTCAATAACTGTGTCACAATGCATCTGTCAAGATATCATAAAGAAGATATACGTACAGATATACATAGATATATATACAGATAATATACTTAGACAGGTACGGTATACTTACAATTACTTGTCATAAGTCAAACGCTGGATTGGGTTAATGTTTGAAATTTTTCTGCAATGATTCTGGAGTATCTTGTAAAAAGTAATATATGTAAAAAAATCATTTGCCTTGTCTCTGATATATAACATTAACATTTTTCTAATTCTCAACAATGATAATTATTTATACTATTTTTCGTTTTCTTTTAAATATAAAATAAAACATCGAAAGTTATCCGTTAGTAATCCGGAATATTTGTATTCTTATAAATCATATGTCGATTATTCATTTTTTCTTTAAAGCTTTTGTTTACTTATTTCATGTCACAATCTGAGATAGTGATAATGAACAGAAGTCTTAATATATAACATAAAATAGAAAAGAATAAAATTATTATTACATATTGCATTGAATACATATTGCAAATATTTCAATTTTTATGATGAATTTAAAGATAATGTAATTTCTTTATATCTTCTCGCGAAATTAAAATCTTATTTACAAGTTAAATGAGTAAATACCACGAATATTTTACAGATTTTACATAAACAGATAAATAGATCGTTAAAATTCTAAAATCACTTGATTTTCAACAATATATCTTTCTTATCCACCTAGATGATTTAAGCGAAATTCTATTTTCGGCAACGTTTCGAACTTCACTTTTTTGTAAAGATTAATAATACTCTCTCTATTGAAGAAACCTTTTTTGATCACGAGATAAAATTTGATTTTTTAATCTATTTATACTGTTTCAATGATTCGTGATTGCTAATAGCTATCTCCCTTGTCGTCAAAAGGTGTCTTCACGAAATACGTTGTAAGAGTTCCTTTGCCTTTCACGTATGTCGGACCTCGACAAACAAGCTCATATCCGGCGTTGATAAGAATCTTGGCAGTGTCTTCAGTGACTTGAATCTTACCCATCTCACCGCAACTATCCATTCTGGAAGCCACATTTACTGTATTTCCCCAAATGTCATATTGCGGTTTTTGGGCACCTACAACGCCAGCTATCACCGGACCGTGATTTAAGCCTATAATAAAAATATATTATTTCTTTATTTCACAGAATTAAAGAGACAGTAGTAATAATAACAAAGTATTAATTATTGATAAATATTAATATATAATTCTATAATATTAGTATATAATTCATTATGCAATTGTTTATCATTTAATATTCTTATTAAAAATATTTAAATTAAAAAATTTTGATGAAAAAAATTTAGTAAATGAAGGCGTTAACGATAATATATAATATTATTCCTATTATATCTGTTATTACCTATTCTCAATTTGAATCTCTGGAAAGAATCTCTGTTGATCTGATCCAGAATCGTCATAAGCGCGATGGCAAACTCGACGAGTACGATCACATTATGATCTTGTTGTTTCAGTAAGTTCTAAAACAAAGTCATAAAACAAACACAAAGAACAATATTATTTTGATAATTTTTTATATTAAAATAAAAAATAAATATTTTAAACATATATGTATACGCATTGATTTATTATGTGAAATTATTTTACACAAGATAAATATGTATTTATTTGAATAACTTCAAACTTTTAAAATTTAATCAAAATTATTGGAAAATGTCTTTATAAACAGAACAGATTTCTAAAGAAATTAAATAAGCTATGCAATTTCGACTCTAAAATTTAATTTTATGTCTTACTTTGCCATTACCATCCTCTTTTCCTGGGCTCAGACCGGACGCCAGCATATAAGTACTACCTATCGTCTTAATCTTTTCGATACCCGAGAACTTCGGCTTGAGTAAGAGTTTGTCGAAGTCACAAATGATTTCATTAAGTAGACGCAAACACTCGAGACCTTGTTTATTTATGTCGGTTTCGTCATAAAATTCCTTGTAATTCGGAATTGACGCGAACATCACTGCAATGCTGCTATATCTTTCATGATAGAGTTCCTATTAGAAGACAATAATAATCTTTGCTTCAATATCAATATATTAATAAATTAATTTTTATTAATCCTAAGTTACTATGATCGGAGATATTATCTAGGAGACCCGAGCAAAAATTTTTAAAGTATGACTATATCAAAATTTTTCTAATTACATTAAATTGTTATAACTTTTTTCCTACTCATATAAAAATAAACAACTAGTTTGAATATTCTGCATATTTTAATGACATATTTTAAGTGCTTATCGAATATTAATTATGTATGAGTTATGTATGTTGTTATGTATGTATTGAAATGTGTAAATTTCATTAATTATGGCATATAAATTAGATTTATAAAAATTATTACTTTTTAATAAATTAATTCACTGCATACATGATAAAAATAATTCTGAAAATCAGAATTTTAAGAACTGACCTGCATGGCTCTCGTAGCTAAAAAGTGATCAGCCACATGCGCTGGAAGAATGTTTTCCAAGAGAATCTTGTTGATGCCTCTCATGGTTTCTACCTCGTCTTGTTCAACTCTCAACTTACTCTTCCATAAAATATCCATTCTGGATGTGTATTCTACTTGTCTGTCGAGAATGTGTAGTATCAGACTGACGAGAACCAGTAAATATCCCACTTGCATCAGATAATGGACGCCGTAAAACCTACGAAAATGTGGCTCACGTAACATTGCAAGACCAAGCTTACGATTTATAACATGCACTGTTTGAGTTTTTAGAACGCCTTAACTTACTTGGCGCCAGAGTTCTCGTAGTACATTTGGATTACTGGTGCTTGAGAGAAGATTACGAGTATTATGGTAACGGATAGGAGCATTACGCCTAGCTTCAGCAAGAAATCGACCCTCAAGTGTGTCCAGCCAACTACTAATGCTATTACTGGAGAATATATATACACCTAAAAATGTTATTTATTAAAAGCAAATAGGTAATAAGCACGTGAGTGTATAAATTTGTCTTAAAAGAATTTTATATTAATAAAAAAATGATGATAAATAAATGCTTTTTAAATCTTTCACTTAACAAATAATATAAAAGGAATTGTTAAAAAATTTGTAAGATAATCATATGCAACATATTTTTTTTAAAGATGTAAATAATTAAAGAATTTTGAATATACACACTGGTATAATGTATCCTGCATTGTGATCAACTTCGATCAGACTAATGACTGATGATGCGATGGCTAGTAGTGCCGTTATCAAATATACTGTTATTCTAATACCCCGACTAAGTGCGATCTGATTTGTTATTTCTTCAGTATTTTCAGAGTCGGTTTTTCCACTAAACCAAGAAATTGCAGCGAATATAATTAGGGATGCTAAACCAGCTGCAAAGCAACCGTAAACTATGATGCTTCTGTGAAAATAAACGATAAAATTAATGTTTTAAATATTAAGTAGAAATATTCCTTTTGTTTATTTATTTCATTTATTTACACATCATTGTATTCAACGAGTCGACAAGTTACATGACTAAAGATATAAAAATATTGATTTTTTCACAAGTTATGACATTAAAATAGTATTAGAGTAATAGAGTAATAGAATAATGAGAAAAAAGAAAGCGAGAACTAGCTCAAGTATTATATGGTCGATTAATAATATTCGATTAAATTGTAATTCACCTTGGTAGATAGATGATCTGGATACAGAACATAATAGCGTAAACCACATTGGAGGCTACAACGTACCAAAGATATTGCTCATCCCTCTGCTCTCGATATAACTGTTCTTGACTTTTTTCCTTGAACCAAAAGGTAAAAGGCGAAATTCCTTCACTTCCGCCACACCACTGTCTACAATATACGTAAAAATAGAAACCATTTTTATATTGCAAATTAGTAAATTTAATATAAGTAAGCATGATTCTCATGTTTATCGTTTAAAAAAAATTATAATATTTATTTTAAAAGGTGTATTGAAATAGTTAATAAATTGTAATAATAGCTACATGCATACCATGTAATTATATAGAAATGTGGTGATGAAAAGAAGAGTGATATAATTATTATTAAATTTCAGTAAGCTATTAGTGTTTAAACTTGATTTTTTTTGCGTGATATTAACGTGATGTCAAACGAATAATCTTAATTTTTATTGATATGATGTTGATATAAAGTAAGTATAGATATGTATACGTATGTAACTCACTGTGTATCAAAACAGCTGGCATTATTTGCCAATAGATTTGATTCGATCATTGCTATGCTCTATCGAAAAAAAAGTACATTTTAATTATTTTATTAAAACTATTCATGGAAATAAATAGCAGCTTACTGTTAGGCCAATATTTTTCGCTAACGTTGCTTCCGCTATATTAGCGAAAGGCTTATCCGCACCCCAACATTCTACATATTTTGTCATTTTGCTACTAGGTCTGGATCTATAAAAAAATAACATTTATTATTGATATTGTTATTAAAAAAATTCTATATAACGTTGTTTTTGTTTGTTCTTTAAAAAAAATATAATGTATTATTTTTAATAAGATAATTAATCTGTAATATTAAAACAACACAGAGATAAATTTCAAAGAGTAATATATTATAAAATAAAATATTTTAAATGTGTATTTTTAATTATTTTTAATGCAATTTTCTTTTCACAATTTATTATAAAATATATAATATACTGACAATTAAAGCTTTCACCTAAAAGCTTTTATTGTGAAGCTATTACTGTTACAATATTGACATTTTTGCATAAATGTTAATTTAATAAGAACTAAATTACACAGAATTATGCAAGACATGCCTGGAAGGTATTGGTCCAGGTCCTTGTATACAATTTCCACCATTTTCCATTCCATTTTCCTCTCGATTTTTCTGTAGAGAGTAAAAATTATCAACAAATTTGCATTTTCTGGAGATATTTTTATTTTAACGCGCAACTATAATGTATTATATGTGTTAGAATTCTCGTCAGAGAGAGAATTATTTTAAATATTTCAAATAAGATTAAATTTTTTATTTTTACAAAAAAATTATCTACAGAAAATTTTTTGCTAGGAGAACATTTATCTTATTACTATAAGATATGACAAGCGAATTTCAAGCAACGGGTATCGATCACTGTCACTATTATTATCAAACACCCGTCTTTGCACAAAGAGTAATATAAATGTTTCTACGATAAGAGAAAAGTTTCAATCATTACCAGGAAGAATTTTCCGTTTTTATTACATGAAAGATTTATATTTTGCAAAATCATAGTTTGCGTATGTAGAAAAAAGTAAAAGATTTGAATAATACGCTGAAAGAAAAACGCGATTTAGCGAGCTTTTAAACAAGTTTTTAACGAGCTTCAAGATATTTATTGAAGCGATAAACGGAGTATTACGACCTAAACTTCGTTTATACAGAGATAAGGTATGGCTTAATTTACTCGAATTTCCTGTTTCACGACGAACTTCATCACTTTGTGATAGATTATTCAGTACGGTACTAATGCGGATCTTCTATTCCTTCTCATGAAGGAAGCCACTGTTCGTTTGCTTAAATTCTCCTCGTTCAATTGTCGCGAAGGTTTTAGCATTTCAGAACATAATTTGATTAAAAGAAGCATTATTTTTTTTGTAAAGAATTAAAATTTTTATTATTTTATGAACTATAAAATTCAAATAACATTGTATAGTAAATAAGTTAAATCAGAAAACCAGGAAATAAGTTAAAATTATAAAAAATTTCAGAGATTATATAAATTATTTAATATCATTGTTTGCAATATAAAAACAAAAAAAATAACTTTTAAGAATCGTACAGTTCACTTTTTCAGGAATTTTTACGTTGCTAAGTATTATATTAACATTACTCACGTACTTATTTGTTTTTTTCAATGAGAAAAATGCATTCTTCAAAATATTCTAAAAAGCAATTATTTTTTTGCAATATAAATTAACATACTACTGCAAATTGTAAACTCTCTTTAAATCAATTTTAACATTCAATCTTTGTAATTAACACTGATGAAGATAAAGTGTGTATTGCCGTAGCAAATAAGAATAGATTGGATTGTGTTTTCCTTTCGGCGATGCTGATAAGACAGTTTCTTTTGGCGAAAAATTAAGCAACAAGAGTTAAGTACAATATAAATTATTAATCAAAAATTAAAAGTGATTGTAAGTGGATAAGTGAATTAAGATTTTTGTGAAGAAAACTTTTTAAATTACAATTAATTTTTAGCGAGTTTCTACTTACTTTAGGTGGCACAATAAGAAAAGTCTCTATTTTGTGCTGAGCAAGATAACTTTCCCGAGATCCTCCGTCGCCTGGTTCAACTTCAAAACGATCACCTAATTGTAGTAGAGTAGCCTTCGTTATATGAACCCTCCTTAAAATTAAACAGAAAATACTTTTTATAATAGAATTTAAATAATATAATTATCTTTTTATTTTTTATGCATAGTAATTCGTTATCGTAAAAGAGAATGATCATTAATATTTTTAAATTATTGATATACAATAATCTGTAGTGTGCTTTCTGCAAAAAAAAGTAAAATTACTTTTATTGTTGCATAATATTAAGGCTTTATAGAATTTTAGAAATTTCAAAAAATTAATAAATATCATTAATAATCATTTTCTTTTACAATACAATGGGTTTTCTACAATAAGCCATTATTTATAAATCTTAAACCGTAAGAAATTAACCAATCCTAATCGATTATTTTTCTCACATTCGATTGTGATTAGTCAATTTCCCCTGCTTAAAACTTAAAGCTTAGGTAATGGCTTATTGTAGAAAGCTCATTATTGTAAAAGAGAACAATGACTAATATTTTTTAATTTTTTGAAATTTCTAAAATTCTGTAAAGCCTTAATATTATGCAACAATAAAAGTAGTCCTACTTTTTTTGCAATATTTTTATGCAAACAGAAATCAATTATAAGAAGAGTCATACACATTGTTATATCAATGTTTCATGAAATAATAAAACCCCCTGACTAAGAATATCCCAAGTGCTTTTCAGTACTCCGCAGACAACAGTAGAGCACTTTGTTCCGTATGTAGTACGATATAACCGTTGTACCGCAGTGTGGTAGAGATGAAGACCAATACAGATTGAGAGATGGGGAGTCGTCTTACCCTGGTAGACCGCCGCTTTCCATGTGATTGGCTAAGGTCACGTCGTCGCTCCACACGTCGAATTGCCATTTCCGCAGACCGAGTACTCCGCACAGCACGTTCCCTGTGTGAATTCCTATCCTCATGTCAACGTTAAAGCCGGTAGCCTCGCGGACAAACCTACATGCAACAAGATTTAATTTGAAAATACTTTTTATCCCGCACTTTTATGAAAACATATTATGTTACTCCTGCATTTTTGCTGCATTGCACTTCAAATTTAACGATTGTTTGATGAATTTGGTTTGTTTCATAAATTTAATTTAATATTCAAGATTCGCGGAAATATTAAAGATACTCTTTATTACAGCAATTAAATATTAGAATTAATTTATAATTAAAGAAAAATACTTTTTTACTTGATACACGAGACATTGTTACTAGAGTGTATTGAAATGTTAAATGAACAGCTATTAAAAAATAATTGGCAAATTTTTAAGAATAGACTTTTCAAAATTATCAAGGTAATAAGCAACGATTGGCTGGTCGATCACATTGTTCTGTAATTAATGTCTATATAACACTAAGTGGTTCTATTAATCCTCTAATCCACATTACCGCATTTCGATGTCTGAATAATATCGACAAATCTCACACACACACACACACACACACACACACACACACACACACACACACGTCTATATTATTAAAGCGCAAGAGACATTTAACTAGATATACATCAGAGTGTTAAATTTTCAACTATTGTCGATCATGATGATACATGTTTATAATATATTATGTAACTCACAATTGTCAGCATGATGTAAATTGTATAAAGATATTATATTTTTTACTCTTATTATGAAAAAAATTATGAAAAAAATTAAAAGTTTTTAAAAATGTTTTTCCACAATTTTTTAAACTGAATTACTGAAATAATTAGGTAGGCAAAAAATCTCTGAAATATTATTCCAATAATTATACGCATCATTGTACGTATTAAATGTGAGAAAAATGTGAAAGAAAAAAGAACACTGTCCAGTATACTCTGTAATATATTGCAATGTTCTACGTGCTTTTACGGAAAAAATCTTCCTTTTTTGTACATTCCTCTGCGCATAAAAGTAACGTCGTGTAATTATTTTCACATTTCTTTTTTCATCCTATTAAGCTTCAAGCAACAATTTTAAAAAACAAGTAGAGAAAAACGTATGTAACTAACGAGCTCTCGCTCGTTCGTAATGTAGTTTTATTACATTTTTTATTTGATCCTTACCTAATAGCATCGATCATTTGCAATCCCATATTTACACAGTTGTAAGCATGATTCGGACGGGAAACGGGAAGTCCGGAAACACAATAGTAACAGTCACCCAAAATTTTGATTCTCATGCACTGATTATCCTGAAACATCATAAATTAATTTATTATTAAGCTTTTACGTTCTGTAACAAAGTAAAAGTTTGCTTCGTTAGCTCGTGATAAAATAAAATTCTCTCTTCAAAATAGAAATTTTAAATACTTTTTAAAAGTAAAACAACAGTATATTGAATATTTTATAATTATTAATATATTTATAATTATTTTTAAATAATCCTTTATTTATATAAATTGTCACAACAAAAACCATAATTCTTCATATTGCAGTTACGATTAGTTTTAAAACAATAATTGTGAAAATATACGGTAAGATTTGTTAATTAATTAACAAAATTTCTTTGAGACTGTTGCTTTATAATTCATGCCCTCTTTTCCTTGTTACGGATAGATCTAAATATTCCCGCGGCGAATATTTCGATCTATGTTTGCGAAGATAAATATACTACAAAGTCAGAAAATAGACAGAGGCTTTTCCGGCATAGCTTTGAAAGTATCGTGTATATTTCACACAAATGGAATAAAGTTTTTCCATCTGCGTCATCGTTTGCCTATCGCGAAATATCGCACGTTTGCCAATTCAACTGCAAACGGCAGAGAAAAGAGCGATAAGTCGAAAAGTTCGAACGGATGTTGAACCAGTTGGAAAATATCTATCGACGCCTATATGATACATGACGCTATTTCTAGTGTAATAGAATACTTTTGCAGAACTTAGAATATAAAACTTGAATATAAAA
This sequence comes from Mycetomoellerius zeteki, assembly GCF_001594055.1. Taxonomy (NCBI): domain Eukaryota; kingdom Metazoa; phylum Arthropoda; class Insecta; order Hymenoptera; family Formicidae; genus Mycetomoellerius; species Mycetomoellerius zeteki. The sequence continues at coordinate 216,545 of NW_017257882.1, read as the reverse complement.
CTCAATTATGAATACCTTGAATTTTACTTCACTTGTGTTATATCATTATGGACCGGTTGTTCCATCTTTTGGTAAATTTTACCTGTTAGATAAATCTGGCAATCCGCGCATGTGATTGAGTAATCTTGCTATTTATCCAATAGGTAAAATTTACCAAAAGGTGGAACAACCGGGTCTATGGCCGATATTCATAGTCAGTTCTTATATTCAAGACCGTCTTAAGTACGATCTTGAGAAGTCATGAACCAATCAGAAAACCGCATTAGCGTCTTAAGACACTACTTAAGACGGTCTTGAAATAAGAATCGACTATGAATACCGGCCTATATGTATAATGTCATGTTATATCTGTCTCATTACATCTAATTTATACTTAAATCTGACACTTGAGTTGGCCCTAGTTGATCTAATTAAGATCCGATTTAGTTAGGACCTAATACCAGATCGAGTTCAGAAAGGATCCAGTTTCCTTTATATAAAGAACCCTGGAGAATAGTCTAGCGGATCCAAGAAGACTGATTCAAGTCTAATGTCATGAGACTTTAATTTTGTTACGGCTAGGATATTTTGTATGACATAAGAAAGAACCTTGTGCAATTTTCTTGGATTTATTTTCAAAAATATATAAACAAATAAATTTTATTGCAGAATAATATTTTGTAAAATGTATAATGATATTTTGTAATAATAGATGTCGATAAAATATAGAATTCGTATAAAATTGTACAAAAAAGATCACAAGAAAAGTATTTCCGTCTGATGTTATCTTTGACACGATTTATTCGAAGCTATAAGAAATTTGTCGCCGGTAAAGATCGATATTATCTTCCACCTTCATTTTCCACATCGTTAATTTATTTGTGTGACATTTATTCCCCTATTGTCTCAACTGTTTCAATTGTGTTTCTTTTCTTTTATCAAGTCCGATTTTGTGAGCCATGAAACTCATTATCAGTGAAACATTATTGGGTAATTAAAAAAATTGCCACGAGAATTATTATACAACCCGAGAGAAAGTACATTGTATTGCATTTATCGTGCTACATTTATGAGATACAAAAGAAGAAATTTCTATGTTTCTAGATATTTTCTTATTTTTTTTTATTACTATTATTACTATTTAATTATTTTACGTTGAACAAGAAGAGTTCAAATTATATTTGAGTTTTTTTATGATGTTTGTTTCAAGTGACCATTCCATTTATTTTCACAAAGAGCGATTTTTGTAGAAAAATTTTAAAACGTTTAACCTTTTTATTCTTTCAAGTTAAATTATTTTTACAATTTACAATTTATACGATTTATATTGATCGTAAAACGAAGTTTAGCTTTACTGAATGCGTATTGCAAATGAATTTTTGGTCCTTTTTGTGAAAATATGATTAAAATATAAATGTGTTTGTAGTATGTCATTACTTTTGTGTGCACTATTTTATTTTACACAGATTAAATTTTTATATAGTAATAATTTGAATGCAGCTTCTATCATCAGTTTATCCGACAATTCTCCTTAAAAGTCAATTATACTTAAAGTTCCATTGTGATGTATAATACACACAACTTCAATTTTTTAATAATATATTATACTAAAAAGTGAACCAGAAAGTCTAAAATAGAAGGCAATTCTACTAAATTCTTTTAATTTTTCATATTAATATCACTTTATCTACGAATTTATTATATTTTATTCTATGACATTTATTTTGTCGCATGAGGAATGGAGCATAACAAAATTTCAACATGTAAATTTGACACAAAGATTGAATTTGGATTATATAATGACTTTGTAAAGATTTTGTGAAGACTTTATAATGAGATTCTCTTGTAATTTCTACATTGTGACACAACAATCTGTTCGTAAATTACAATTTATTACCGAAACTCGACAGTTGCGTGACATTGTATAACGCGCGATTCAAGAAATGAGAAGTTACGAGCAACAGAAAATTACTGTGCCTCACACGTATACCAGGCTGAAATCAGCGTCAATAAATTTAGTCGACAAGACGTAGGAAATTAAATTTGGAAGATTTGTCACCCAGTTTTTTTTATCAGATCAAAATATTATATCGATCAAAATATTATGAAAATATAATCACTACTGATATGACGCAAACACTGTGCGGGATTCTTTAAGACTACGGAATTTATCCGCGTAATCCCCGTCATCGATCGGCATGCCGTTGCAATGCTTTCATCGTTATTACGATAGCGATCTAGAAGTCTGTTCTTTACTTTTTTTATTGAACAATCGTACATATTTGTTGATATTTCAAATAATTTAAATTATTATCAAAATCTGATATATCAAAATCTACTTTTTTTCAAGTATATAATTTAAGAGATATATCAAAACCAGTTCAGAGAGGGAGCGTTCCCTAGAAAACACAATTGAAATTTAGAGAATAATTGAACAATTTCAATCGGAATCCATTCCGAATAATTCATAATACATGCCCTACTTTTTTTTATTTTGGCAAAATCTATCGTTGTCTGTAAAGCTTGGTTGGAATTGCATGTAAAACCGACAAATAATAAATAATTGTTCAAGGCAATCAAACCAAATGGACCAATATACTCGTATAATACATCATGTTTGGTTTTTTGCTCGATCAACGAATTACCAAGGGCGAGAATGTCGTTTTCGTAATAAAAGAAAGAGATTTTTTTTATGAAACGATCACAGCATCCACTAGATCATATTACTGGGATTCATATCTCGTTCCGGTAACGCCATAAGACCTTCCGACCGCTATAAAAGCGAATTATGCGACGTCGTAAAGCTGCAAGCCTTGGTTTGCAATTTGGCCCCCGGCGAGCGAAATTTAGCAAGTTCCAAGCTAACTCACTTCTCTTCTAGCAGATGTTCAACTTTATAAACAATTCCTAAAACTCGAGATCGATAACGGTGGTGGCGATAGCAATGTTGCGGTTGCGAGACCGGGATGAAAAATAAATGAAACTCGAATTTTAAAATCTGTTAGCTCGCGGATGCATGCTCCAATCCTCTTTAACATTGGAAATATACTATATATACAGCATATTTATTCATTGATATTGGCTTTTATTATTATATAGCGAGTCAAATAATAATAATAAAACAATATTCATTTATATTATTATTATTTGATGAGTCAGCAAAGCTAATATTGAAATGTTGACTTGTTTACCATTAATTTTCAATAGGGAATAAAAATTAATAAATACTAACACAACAAATAATTAGTAATTGTTCTAAATTTAGTATTATATATAAATTAATTATTAAATTAAATTTTATTTTTACGAAAAATTAAATGTGTCAAGTAAATCTATTAGCGAACAAAATACTTGATAATGGAAATAAAAATTGGAATTAAAAAATGGAATTAAAAATAAATCACGACATAATTTTTTTATTTTCAATGAAGATCAATGGTTTATCTTAATATGTAAAAATTAAAATTATGCACAGAAAAATAGTTAATGAAACATATACGAGAAATGCTATCGTGTTCGCGGTGAAGAGAAATTTTCTATTTTAATAGAATTATATTTGAATCTAAAAATGCTAGGTAAGAATTATGGTTTTTTCTGTTTGCCATTATTCTCACTCGTTCTTTCGATTTTCCGCAAGCTGCGAAAAGTGTAATCGGATAGTATACTTTACAATCATACTATATCTAATGTAGCTATAAACTAATAAAATTATGGAAGAAAATAGAATTACAACATTGCCCGTCCCTTTTTATTAATACAAATATATGAATGTATTACTTCGTAGCAAAAAATATCCTATAATTTATCCAGATGGAAAAGTCACTGTAGATTCTATTGAAAGCACAAAGATTCTCTTTTCTTTCCACTCCAATACGAACAAGCTTTTTACTTAATCTAAATGTGCTGGTAAAGCACTGATTTCTTGAGAATTCAAGAATTACGGACTCAAGATTAATATTGTGTCTTATTATCATTCTAAAAGTAATTTTCCGCACTAATGTAGTGTGAAGCGAAAATTCATGCTTTTTCTTTGCCAAAAGAAAGAATGTAAGCGACATCCGATTATGAATACAAAACCGCGCAATATTGTATACGCTGTCTTCTTCTATAGTTTTATTAGCGTGTAGCTATATTAATTTTAGCTTAAAAATTACTTCTTTTACAATTTGAAAAATCAGAAGAATAACTGAATATGATGGCATGTAAAATAAACTAGCGTTTCTCATCTAGCGTTTTTAGATTCAAATCATTTTATTAGAAAATAAAATTATTCTTCATTATTTTTTATTTTTCTTTATTTTTTAATTATCTTTCTAAGCATAATTTTAAATTTTAAATCGATTTTTACTGAAAATAAAAAAGATGTATGTTGCATTGCTATGAAGACTTTTTCTTTAATTTTTATTTTTATTAAGCATTTTGTTAGGTAATGCTTTTACTTTACAAGTTCGATTTTTCACGTAAATGAAATTTTTGTGAAATAGAATCGATGTTGTGATTTATAAAAAGAAAGATAGAAGGTAGTTGTCAGTGAGAAACAAATTGCGCACATTTTTGCGCAAATCGAAATGTTCGAAAGAAACCTTTTATCTTCATTCTATGGCTTGATTGAATGACATTCAATACTTGTCGGAAAAGTACAACCGTCGCACACCATATTTTAGAATTTTTGAATTTTCTAACTATTATAAAAATTATCTATTATTTTACAGAATTGTATTATTTTAATAAATCCTATTGTATTGAACACAAAATATTTTATTTTTTAAATATATCTTCTTTCATTTCTTTTCATTGTCATTTCTAATATATAAAATACATCTTTTTCAAAATAATTTGCAAAAATAATATTAAATGTTAAATATTTTGTATACAATTTATTAGAAATTCGAGGTATTTAAAATAGCAATTAAAACAAAAAATATTTTATTAAATATACTTTACTTTGAACGAGATTTATGAGATTGGTTGATCATTTGTAATTTTACGGAAAAACTACGTTTTATATGCATCAGACACAATTTTTTGCAGGAATCTCATTTGTATTTAAAGTGAATCATTTAACTTTCAACTTTCTAACGAAATTAGAATTGTAAAAACGTTTTGAAATATACCTATCAATAAAATTCTAATTTTTAAAAACACTTGTGGGAAATTATAAGTTAAAATAAAAAATAAGAATCTTATTTTTAGACCGTACAATGTGAGAAACACAATTAATAATAGAAATTTAACAGCCTATACCGGTCGAAGCCAGATCTTTAATGCTTTAAATAATTCACATTAAATTATTTAAAGCATTAAAGATCTAGTTTCGACCGGTATAGGCTGTTGAATTTATATTATTAATTGTGTTTAAAATAAAAATATAACTGTGTGAAAAGTTATAAAAATATTATAAAAAAATTTTATATAATAAAATTAGTGCATTGTATTGTACTTCAGTATCTAAAATAACTGCTCTCTTTGCAAATTTTATATTTTTATACTTTATTTAAAATATATATTTTTTTAGTTTAACTTTTAAATAAACGCACTTAACTGTATGTCATTGCAATGAATTATCGCAAACATGACACATGTATAAAACAAATAGAATTGCTACACTTGCGAAAGAGCATAATGCTCTTTTGATAGCGATTTGGTGAGTCGCAAACCCGGAAATTATATTTAGTCAACGAGGAACTCTGATTGAAAGACATATTGACGGACTGAAATTCAATTTGTACTTTGCTGAAAAACATTATATTTAAATCGTTAAACGGAAATAAACACGCGCAAAGAATCAAAAATATTTTACAAATAAATATTGAATAATTTTTTAAATTGCAGTGTTTAGCAATGACAAACTTTTCTTTAATTTTAAATTAAAATTTTCAATAATTATATTGTAAGCGAAAGGATTTTTTTTTACAAAAATTAAAACTTCTCTCTATGTGCTAGATTTTTGTAACATTAGAGTTTTAAAATATATGTTTGCACATTTTTTTATAGAATAACTTTCAATAAACAAATTTTATTAGATTTTATTAAATTTTATTGAATTTAAGAATTTGAAATATTTAAATGTTATTCTCGTGTAAACTGAAAGTACATTTTCAATGTCCCTCTTTGTACAAGTGATAGATGATCATACGCTTGTTGGTAAAGGGTAAAAGGTTTTAGACATTTTATTCGCTTCGCACTAATGGATCCATAGTCGACCTTAGGTTAGGCGACAATATTGACGATAATACACATTATAGCAAGAAATCTAGTGTTGCAAGTCACACAGTATGTGACCCTCTCTTCCATCATCAATATTGAATTATTTATTTCATGTTAAAATTGATTTTAGAAATAAATTTAGTACATAACTATTTTAAACTTACATTAGTAAAAAAGGCGTAGTATGTATATAATTATTTTTAATGGAATTAATTCTATTAAATAGAATTTAACATAATTAAATTTTTTTTATTTAAAACAATTCTTGGAGGAACATTGAAGGTGTACGAACAATTTTGATAGGAAGGAGCTTTAAATAATAAAAAGTTTATTATTTTAAACTACGTCAGGTTTAATTAAAAATAAATTAAATTTAACTTAATTATTATGTTTTCTTTTACCTGAGCTATTTGATCGAATCTGCCAAAGAGTTCGTTGAGCGTCTTTACAAGATCGGAAGCTGAAAGCTGCTCTGACAGAGGTGTGAAGTTGACAATGTCTGCGTAGAGAATGCTATGCAATCAACAAAGATATATTGTTTTAAAAAATATTTTGTGTATTGCAAAAAATGTCTTGACAAATAGAAATATCTAAAACAGAAATAAATTTAATAATATTAAAATTATTGTTATAAATGTTAATATTATTTTAATGCTTCAATAATTTAACAGTATCTCTATTATAAAGAAATAGAGCAAAAAAACAATGGATGTACTTAATAAATTAACTAACGCTTTGTCAAAGAATTTTAATATGACAATTGAAATTTAAATATATATAAGGAACGTTTTATTAATCTTAGGACCATATAAGATGTGTGTACTTCAAAGAAAGAGGCATTGAGGAAAAATCGTTTTTGTCGAATCTACAAGTGAGCTCGATTGAATCTGCACAATCGAGTGATCATGTGATTTAAATTCAGATGCATCGCTAGATCGATAGATAAATAAAGGACAGGCGACCAAAGGCAATGTGCGACACGTGCAGCGTGCGTTTATTTCAATGCAATCAATATTCCTTGCCATCATCCTCGACCCATATAATCCTCGGGAGAACTAAATACGCGCGCGCTTTCGCTAAATACACTGATTATGATTAAATTATTCCCGTTCTTGACCTTAGGACCGAGGAACGGGTCTTTATTTTATTTTTAACATTAGCTTTCTTGTTGCGAATCGATTCGTTTAAATGCTTATATAAACGAAATATTGTATCCCCCTCAAAAAGCAATTGCGATTTAAGTTAAATCCCTTACGAAATAAAAATTGTAATTTATTTTGAATTTATAACAATATATCACATTCTAAGATTAATATTTTATAACAATTAAATAACTATCATAGGGATCAATTTTGTTACAATCACTAATATATGTAATAAATTACCTTACGTTGTTATGTCGTTGTACATACATCTCTTGGAAAGTGGTTTGTTTATGCTTATTAGCTTCCTGACAAGCATCCGCCATCTTCAGCATTATACTCCTCTTCACCTGCGATATGTATTATAGCAGATTATATTTTAATATTTTTTTATTCGCGATATAAATGTAATTTATATAGATATTATCGTTACTATGACTGTGCAATTTTTAACGATTATAGAAATATACACACTATCCGATGCAGTCTATACATCCCTATGACGTATTACATTGGAAATTTATGCGTCATATAACACGGCATCGACGGGGAACATTATATATACCATAGTTTTCGATTAGTAGATTAACATGTAAATCATTCATTCAACCATAAATTATTCATGTCACCACTAAATGTCATTATATAATGCATTATTTGTATTGGCCGAAAATAACCGACATTCAAATCGCAATCAGTTTTAACGAATAATTCGCTCCGCATTGCAAGTGCTATTAAAAATAATCAATTATAAGTAAAAAAAAAATATTATTTAAGAACAAAAATATAATTAATAACCTATCCAATTATTTTTATAAACGTTTGTGGTAAATAACAATCTTAAACAATCTATATACGTCGCTAGCACTCGCAAATTCTCAAATTTATATTATATGTTTAAATGTATATTATATTTAAGTCTGAAACACAAGCTGTAGCAATTTTTGCGGACAGTAAAAATCATAGGTATATATTTAAAAGAAAAAGTAGATGAAAAGGCATTCTTGCAATGAAAAGAAATATCTTGTTAAGGGGAGTCTTCAACATATCTTTTAAAATGTATCATCCTCGATATATGTTAAACGGAATTCTCTGAATATGTTTTTTTGGAGGTGTGATAAAAAAAGTTTTCCGAACTTTCACTCCATCAAATCATTGATGTAAACCTTTGCTGGCTGCGTTTGTTCGACTCTCATTTCGAAGTTCTTACAAATTTAAGTCTAACTTTATAGAAAACTTTAGCGCGAATCGTTAATTACTTTCATCAAGAAACTTCTTCGCAGAAGTTGTCGTCTGTTTTTTATTAAAGTGCGATATGATATTTCTTAAATTTCCATCTCATGTGATTGTAGTACGCGCAAAATACGACTGAAAACGATTGTTCGGAAAATCGCGCGTATATGAGAACTTTTATTTTCTTTTCTATCTGAAAAACTATTTGTTTCCGTAAAATGTGAACGCCTATATATTTCATCCATCGCATGATTTTGTTAAATTAATTCTGTGATTAAATATAGTTAAGTAAATATAGTTAGTAGTCAAACGTAGGTTGAAACTTAATTAAACATTGATCGAATAGCAGGTGAGTGTAACAATAAGAAGCTTTTTCATTATATATTCATCTACGCACAGTGGAAAATTCCCTGCGGAACTTTCCTTAATGGATTGTAATCGAGATTTTAATTAGATCATGGAGCATTTTTATTGCTCACCTCTGCCGCAATGTAAGCTGGAATAACGCTGAGTAATAATTGTTCCTGCTGCTCTCTTTCGCATTCAAGCTTGATTCGCGATTCGATCACCGTCTTTGTGCCGGAGAAAGTTTTGCGATGGGCCATCATTGTTAGAATCCTGTAGTACATACCTGCGAGGATAGCAGCCAGAAGGAACATGATCTCCACAAGAATCTGTTAAAATAAATTTTTCTAAAATGCCCAGTTCGTAAATTTATTGAAGCCTATGCATTTACCTGAATTATGTTGTAATAACTCATTAGATCATCGGAAAGAAGTCTTCTTGAAATATGTACGAGAGCCAGAACGCAGCCAATAATGAGTGGTATTTGCCATCTCATTTTAGGTAAAATAGCGATTATTGATAAAATGCAGACGAACAAGGGCAGGACGCCTTTTAATATTAAAATTCCTAAACCGAGTATAATGGAGGATGTTAAACCTATTAAAATCCTGGACCGCTTAGAGATCATAGTCGAAGGTAACTGGGTGACCACTAAAAATGTCAAAGAGGCGATGAGCATAGCTGTTAATGCCGACACACGTACAAGATTGGTTATATTGGATAGCTTCTGAAAAAGAAATTAATATTAAAAGTATTAAGCACAAGCAAGATCAATTATAATCTCATATTTATAATCAAACTTGTGAAATTATTTTTAAAAAAAGCATCGTTTTCTTCTTTTTTTAAAATATTTATATGATTTTTAATATTTAAATCTTTAATTAATATTAATGTTTAATTTAATGCAATTTAAATAAATTTTACATTTACAATATTTTTGCTAATGTAGAATTATACAATAACTAGAATAACCAGCATGGAATAACAAGCAGAAAATACTAAAAATTATGAATTATGTAGCGGGAAAAGTTATATTGACGAAATGTGAAACGAAACACGAAATATCGAAACAAATAGAAACATACAGGTAAATAAAAATCAAATAAACATATCCGTATTTTATCAAAACTTTTTTTGTAAACACTGTCAGGATCTATTATTCTTTAGTTTGTAATTTCATTCAACTTTCTCTCTCTCTCTCTCTCTCTAGATCTTGAAATAAAGTCTGATTTTATTTCTATTTCATCTTTTAATATCGATAAGATGCGAGAAGAAATCTTCGAACTGAGATAAATCACGTTATCAATTTTCTCGCATGTCCTGCGAATAGTTGGCGCGAAAGTATCAACATTGTCCATTCTCGGATCCAATCTTAGAGCATGATGTTATATACATTCTTCGTGAATCTATCGGTTTGAACAGCTTTCGTGTGTTGCCTATAGGCTCTTTGCATCTCCAATATCAATATTAATTCTTGGCTCAGTTAACAAATGCTCTGTAGTTCAATTTTGGGACAGGTTTACGAAGAATATGCACACTGTCGAGAATCACTTTGTACCAATATCGATCCATTACAAAGCCGTACTAGAGTTTTAATTGAAAATTAATTACAGCTTGGAACATCATCTCGTAACGTCTGCTCCTCAAGGAGTAATATAATGCTCCAACTTAGGAAAACTTGAACATCTTGCTAATGAGCATTGATTCTTGAAAATAGCGATTAAATGAGAATGAAACATAGTATTGTGAATTAAGACAAAACTTAGCAAGAAATAAGAAAGCAAGAGTACGAAAATACCAAGAAAGAAAAAGAGAGGATTTTTATTCTAAACTTTTTGGGTAAATAAGATTAATATAACAAAAAGTCATTTTTAGATCATTTTTTTACTTTAAAGTGACAACTAATTACTACTTGATTAATATGAAAAAAAATAAATATATAATAAATATATAATTATATATATGATTACTTATAATTTAAGCTAGAAAAATTATGATATTTACATCATAATCGGTGAAGCAAAGAGCACCTAGAGCGATCAACGAGGCGACGGCGGCAATGCTGAGTGTTCCTGTGTAGAGAGACGCCGTCAACTTTCCTTCATACTTGTCGCGAAGTTCCTGAAGTTCCTTAACGCCAGCATCGTCGCCAGTAGTATCACCGAGACTTTCTGAAAAAAGTATTGTTGCAGTTTAACTTTGTCATATTCATATATCGCGTGTGTGAAACTAATGTGTGTGCGAAGCAATTGTTGGAGAACAATTCAAGGAATTTGATATACCTTGTATATTTCAATGCAATATTTGGTCGTTATATTGCGAGAAGATATCAAATAGACAGAAAAATGAATAAAAACTGCATGAGATGCACATGTATGATTTATATTTAACTAAATACTTTATATTTAATGTTATGTCTATTAGTTCTAAATAATACATAGATTCACTATCAATTTATTAAAAAAGAATATAGTATAAAATGTTTAATGATTACATTATAAATGTATGTATATAATTAATAATTGTATATGCACAAAAGAACTGTTTCATTAATAACAAATCAAATTATTCGTATAAACTTTTTATTCCACTTTTAATTTTATGAATACCTTTAAGTAAATCATCTTTTAATGAATATCTTTAATCTTTATATTTGCTTTGACATAAATGTAACAGGGAAATATATTGCAAGTGTTAATTAACATTACAACATTGATAGCTTAAGGCATATTGTTTATTTACAATGTGTATACAACATAGTAATAAATTCTGATACTGCGTTGCCGACACAATCCAACGAGGAATTACTAATTTAATACATTCTGACTTCTCTTTGAAAAGGGCTTTGATGTCGTAATGCGTAGGACTGTAACTAAATATGTATGATGTTGCATTGTGGGCACTTCAGTCATAGGAAGGTTTAATTAATAATCTGAACGCGAACAAAATTCATGGTAGTTATACGCAGTACGTGTTACCCAACCATTCAATTATTCCATCAGCATCTTTTTTTTATTAGTAATTATATATATATATATTTATATTTACTGTACAATTGTGTACACATACGCGCGCTTGTGCGCACAAAGTGAAATTATTTCCTCGAATATCTCCGAAGGAAAGCATTATTAGGGAAAATGTTTTAAATAAAAGCTGCTTGTAATTTTGAGAAGCAAAAAAATAACCCAGGGATGATTTTGAGTGATGTAAAATTCACATTCAAATAATATTAAATTTTTAAATAGAAAGCAGTATTTTTTTAATTATAGATTTTTATTATTACGAAATGTGTGTTTTTGAAATAATGATTTTATTAAACTCCTTCTTATTAAGAACATTCTGAATATGAGTTTTTAACGTTTAAATATTGCCGACATTAACATTGCTCAAGGTATATTGTAGCAATTTCCTGGATACATGCTTTAATATTCAGTCTTTTTTTATTTTGCCGATAATGGACGATATATAGCGTCCATAAAATAAAAATTTATCAGGAAATATTTTTAAAGAGTAAACAGAAAAAGGATTAATAGACATCTATATATAGCAAAGTTGAAATAAAAAGAAATTTAATTAAACTGATTAAACATATAAATTCTTGTATCTAAATACGAAGAAGATAAAAATAAAAATTGTAGATAAAAATAGAATAATCTTTATATCATATAAAGATTCAGACACGTAAAGTTTTGTCTGATCTTAAACCAGAGAAAATAAAATATAAATGTATAAATGGAATTATTTATCTAATATATTTTTTGGAAATCGCGATATAATTTAAAAAACGTTTTTATCTATTATTATGTACTTTAATTCATAAACATTGTCAAATTTTTTTATACATTATTTTTTATACATTAATTTTATAATAATAGTGACAAGATCTTATTATGAAGTAATGCATATTACAATGTGAATATTACGTTTCCGCAACTTTGCATGATAAAAGGAGTGCGTGTCGAGTTGTAAGAGCAAATTGAATTGCTTTACTATATTTCTCCTCTTATCACCCTTATTAAAAAATCTAATATTTTTATTTTATGGTGTATTCCAGCCTGTAAATTTTATCTCATTTTAAGATAAAAGAAAAAAATTTGATTAAGCCATCAAAATTATTCACAAGGCTTCATGACTCTCAAGGTTCATTCGTGGTAACGTCCTATCAATTCGTGTCGATACAAACTTGATATGTGCAGTGAATGATATGCGTGAGAAGAGAGAATATTTTGAAAATGTCAAATATCGAGCGTGTTAATCTATAATATTGTATAATGTATAATCTATAATATCAGTATAACGAAATGTAAATGGCAAAAAATTTTAATTATCAAAATGTCAGCATTTACGTTTTTATTATATATTTAAACAATATATTTAAACAATATTTATGAACTCATAGATATTATGTTAATATTAATAATCTATTTTAAAATAAAAACGATAAAAAAGGTATCAAATAAATATATCAGTTAAAAAAAATAGTACTCTCAAATAAATAAAAATATTGTAACAGTCTTTTCGTATACAAAAATAAATTTAAAAACCTTTGAAAACATTTAATAATTTTAAGCAAAAATTTTGAAAAGTATATTACAATATTATTTTGTTTAAATATATTTTTGCTAAAAAAGTATGTTGCGTCAATTAAAATAAAATTTACATCAACATTATATTAGGTATACATTTACTTTTTAGTTACTTTTAATTCTTTGAATTTCAGTATTTTAAATGAAAACTATTTATAATAGCTTTAAGGTTATTTATTAAACGGAATAGAACATTGTTTATTTTATTTTTATCTGGTTTAAAATATTATGACTTATATATAAAACGCGCTTTTATATACAAATATACGCACTTTTATTTTTAAAATTCTACATGTAGTGTAAACTATGTGTTAAAGCTAACATCGTCATAAACGCATTCTACATACGAGCCTATAACTGTAATTTTTAATTGGTTTCTGTTACAATAATGTTACTATGTTTATCAATTTTTATAAATGGTTTAATCAATTATTTGACTATTTACTACTGCTGTAGCAAATGTTTATTAAATAAAAAGGCGCAGCCCCCGTTTCGCGTGAACGAGGTACGCAACTCTGCAAATGCATTAACTTAATTGATAGAAATTGTCGTCGCGTCGGTGACTAAACGAATCAACTTAATCTGCTAATGAAACAAACCGCGTTCAGACACGCGATCACAACTAATAGTTCAATGAAAACAAGGAAAACGTCGTCGATGATTCTAATTAGCTGCTGCTTTTTTGTGTTGACATTCGCTATTTGCATGAAGGTGTGCAATTAGGCACCTTGTCAAAGTGAATACGCTCAAAATCATCATGATTTCGTTCTATTGCTGTGTCATGCGTGTGTATCTCCATCGCGTTGTTTCTGTGATTCGCAGTACGTGTAAATTATGATAATATTGTGTGACAAGTAACGTAATATTACATGCTCGATATTATGACGTAACAATCAACTATAAATGAGACAACGACAATACATAATAAACGTAATATGAAGAGAAATAAAATGATTATATGCTACGCATATAATTAATGGTCAGGTTTTCATTTACATTTTTTTGTTATTATTTATCTCTAATAAACTAACAATTTAAGTTTTTGTAAAATAGTCAAAAGTCTATTATATAGTATAAATGACCTATAGTACCTAATAGTATACACAATGCGATTCATAACTTTTAAAACAAAAAAATATGTAAAATAAAGAATATGATGTAAAAAATACTTTAAATATTTTTTTAATTTAAAATAGGATCCTTTATAATTAATACATCGCTGTGCTCCTGTTTTCAATCTTTCTATCGAATATAATATTTCTCTTTTATAATCGTCTTTAGTTAAACAATCACGACCATCATCGGCTCGAATTTCTGGAATATCAAATTTTTGATCATTTAACTGTAAATTCGGTTTTGAAAACAAAAAATAATTAAAGGGAGATAAAATGAGGAGAAAGAACGTTGTGATATTACGATATTTTTTTAAGCCATTCAACATATTCCAGAAATTCAAACTGCTGTGATCAACTGAATACAATTATGAAAAAAAGACGATGCAAAAGTTGAAAATGAAAGCAGAACGTATTGATTGTAAAGGATCGCATTTCAAACAAAAAAATGTTTGAAATACTTTCCGACATGTTCTTCGTTTTATATCATTTTTATTTCGAAACTTATAGACCGCATGCAATTATTATAAACAATATGTACTGACCCATTTACAGTTGTATATTCCTTGTAAAATAGGTATTGCACTTTATAAAAATGGATTTTCATATGTGCATTTATATTTCTCTTTTTTCTTTTTTGACGAAGATCGTCGCAATTTGTTGTGAAATATAATGTGTAATTTGTTGTGACAAATCGTAATTAAATAAATTGAGAAGAATTTTTCTTCAATAGAATAATTCATTCGTTTCTTTGCGTTCATGGAGCTTTCAGTATCTTCTCTATGCTCGCAGATTATTTATTGTATGAAACATATTCGCATAGAAATTGTAAAGATATTTTCTTTTCAATTTCTTGTAAAAGCTCCAAGTAAAACTACTATTATATATTATACACCATATTATATATATATATATACACCATATTTTCAATACAAATAATATTTCTGCTAAAACAAACGTCAATTCTTCTTTGTGTTATCTCGGTTCTTCCAATATTAGCAATGTTACTTTTGTAGTAAACAAGTTCGAAATGTATCGACAAGGAAAGAAGACTACAAAGTTCATAAATCTTTAGCCTCAAATAATGTTGTTCAATTTCATTGTTGTAACTATTAATATTAATATTATCTTAAGAAACTTGGTGCAACTGGCGCGTTGTCTACAAATTGCAGATTGCGAAGCGTCACTCCAAACGGGAAATACGTCTTGTCGCCACCTTGTCTTTGGGTTGCTTACAAACCATGAGTCTCGAAGTTTCACGATTGCGTCGATTCAACAATTATCGAACTTTGTACATCACACTAGTTTCACGTTTCCGCGTTTTCCACTGGATTCTCCGCATCGCAGTAAGCGAATTCAATAATGTAATGTCGAGTTGTACAATATGTTAACTACAATTTGGAGATTGTAAATTGCAAAACAATCAATTATCTCTTTATTTTAATTGATAATCTTAATAGTGACATTAATCTCTTGCTGTATTATTTTATTTTTAAAAATTTCTTTAATAAGTTTTTAAAATAAATAACTTTCTTTATTTTTATTATTTCTCTAATATTTTCTTTAATATTTGTCGATCTCCTTTTCTCTTATTTATTAAATTATTCTCTTTTGTTATTTTATAATAAAGTGCTATCTATATATACAATTAAGCAAGTAAAAATGTGTTTATTATGCATTTATTAATTTGTAATTAAATTTCTTTATTTTTCATTCCTCCAAAAGAGAAATTAAATTTTTATGGTTTTCGTTTTCTGATGAGTTGACCAAGTTTTCACCGTATGATGCAATTAAGAATTGCTTGCTAACGGTCGACTGACTACATTTGGATTTTATGTATGCAAATAGAAAATAAACGCTGCGCTGGATGTCTGGCTAATAAACTGGCTACAGCTTGATTCCTCTCTTTCTGTATTTCTAACACAAATTGATAATGTAAAAAATTTTTTCTGCATCGTTCTTACCTAATTTACAGACCGCTTGACGTGTGATAAGAATATTCTATAAGTATATCTAAGTATATTTGTTCGTTTAAATTATTCGTAACACAAATTTAGAGGGAATTCAGCTGCAATATATTTTTACATTCTACAAAATCTAGTATAACCCCTTTTTCCATAAAATGATCTTTTTTTATAATCATGAAACAAGAATAATGAACATTCCATTCCATTTATACGTAAAAAAAATTTAACATGAAAGAATATTATTTATATGTATATCAAATTTCATTACTTACATCATACATACGTAGCACAGAAAGCGCTTGTATGAAAGTGACAGAAGCGCTTTCTGAGCGCTTTACAAACGCTGTGCTATGTGAGATATATACTAATACTGTTATACGCTCAAAAATGATGTTCCGAGCTTTCATATTACAGCATTCTAATTACTTTAAAAATCTTAATTTTAAGAAAAGAATATAATAAGGCAAATGTAAAAGTGAGAATTACATTAAGCTAAATAAGAATTACATAAAGCTAAATAACAAAAGAATAAACAGAAATAATATTAATCATGATAATTAAATTATTAATGAATTATTAAAAAGCATATCTTATATAAACAATACTTGCATTATTTTGAGGTTGAAAATTTTATTTACATAGTTTTATTCACATAATGTTTAAATATTATTAATATTTGTATATATATATACGCACGAAACATGTTTATTATTTTAATTAAATTTTTTTCCTTTATGCGCTTAATAAAGATTTATACATATTTTTTATTTTATTTGTTCAAAAATTTAATAGATATACTTCAGGAAGAGAAAATAACGGAAACAAGCAATGAGTTATTTACTATTTTATTGCTTACTGTTTTATTTACAACAATTGCATGCGGTAACGTGAACAAATGATACTCCCATTGGACGACGCACCCTCGTTGACTGTCACGCACGTGTTCACTGTTATTTATCTCTATACACCCATAGAATCGAAAGGCTATACATACTCACAATGGTTTTTTTAATAAATATGAATTCTTGTTGAGGCAATGAGATGTTTTCAATCAATATTGATGAAATTCATATTTACGGATTTTCTTCCCGAAAGAAAGAGAAGGAAAATAAAAAGAGAGGAAGAGAAAAAAATAGAGAGAGAGAGAGAGAAGAGAAAGGATTCGTTCCACATACGATTTCTAAAAAATATAAACCGTGTGTTTATTTCCATGATTTCTGAAAAATATAAATCACCTTATTTAATCCCAAAAACGACGTGAATAAATAAATATCGTAGTTGGTACAATTTCCTTCTTTTTAAATATCTATTTATTTATAATTAATTCCGTTTCTTAACATGAAATAGAAACACAGGGCTTAGAATCTACAATGAATTTTCATGAAGGAAAACAATAGCGAACCAATACGCCGCTATTTCCAAATTCCGTATGTATGGGACGGAATGTGTAATTGCACGTAATCGGGCACGACGCATCGACCGTGGCGATGCTACAATTGCGCTTCGTTGGGAGATACCGATTGTGCGGTGCATACCGATGTCGCGGGATGAGTTTACGTGGAAAACGCACGTTTCGCAAGGTGCTTACATATCTGATACGATGTTTCCTGGTCACGCCAATTCTCTGCCGTAAAAGCAATAATTGCAACACGTTGGCAGCCAGTCTCGAGTTAATTATCGCGCCTGTTCGATAACGTAACCGACATGGTTACTGGCAGGATTCGATTTTGTATTTAATTGTACAAGTGAAGTATGTCATTGGGTTGGCAATCGGCGTCGCGACGCGTTATTATTCCGCGCGGGGAATCCTCATTTGGAATTACCGCCGTATTTACGTGACTGGCGTAATCTCCCCTTGACAACGCGTTAATCTCCTCCGCATTACGCGTGTTTGTAAATCAATCTGTATTGGATTATATACGTCGCTTTCGCAATAACACCAGTCAGACGTGACTGACTTGATTTTAAATTGAATAAATTAACGTTGGCTATCCCTCTGTCGATTTTCCTCTATAGGCTTTACATTTAAAATACTGATAAACTGATTGCCGAATTTTCACGTTGTGCTGTTTGAAATGCTTTTTGTTCGTCGCTTTTTATTCGCATAAAAAAATATGAAAATATAGCTGTGATGTAATGAGATAATTTTATATTTTATTTCGTGAATGCTTGTTTACTTCAAAATACAAATGTATTTTTCTTCGGTATCATACAGAGTATTTCTTTGTAAAAATTATGCACATACTATAAATGACAACAGGTGAAGTTTCATGATCGAGAAGAGACCGCACCATGCTATCTCTATTTATTGACACACACACAACATTATAGAAAATAAAATATTTTTACTTTCCTCAATGTGATTAAAGAAAATATACACAATTGATGTAAAAGGTCAGAGTAGTGGAAAACATTAGAGGAAATCAATTTTTGTTCGCTTTCATGCGTCGTTCTATTTCATGCGTTCCCATGGTGACGCATTAAACCAGTATTAGCTGTTCAAGGGAAGCGAAAGCTTTCAACGCAAAATATCATGTGATATCATATGGTATCATTAACTTGGCAATATCATTAAACTACAACAGTAATCACTTGATTGTTACTTGATATTAGAATACATACATGCCGTTATTTACAAATTTGCGTCGTTATACCTAAATAATTGATAATCTTCGGATCATATAATATAAAGTGACTAAACAGATTAGCTGTAATGATATTACTTGGTATAGTGAAATGTGTAACAAATTATTAATTAACACACCTTTGTTAATGCTAAAACAGATAACGATTAAATTTATATAGTAAATTTATATAGTATTTATATATTTATATAGTAAATTTAATCATCATTAACGAAACAGGATTAAAAACAGAAGAAAATAATTATACCAACGGTATTTAAGAATGAGAATTAAAAATAGATAAAAAAAAAAAAGAAAATTAAAAACTTAAAAAAGTAAAAAATTTAATATACCTTTTATTATAATTTTACGACATTCGTTCAAAAAGTATCTGGATTGCTGTGACTAAATATAAACTATAAGACTTCTTATTGGATTTGGACTTTGGAGTTTATTCTTCAGAAAAAATTTCTTAAATAACAATATACTTATTATTAGTTGATAGTTTCTGCCATTGTGTAAAACACTTTTTAAAATCATTTTTTGGAATATTTATAAATATTCTCATCGAATTTTGTTTAATACTTTTAAATTAAACATCAAATCTGTACTGCTTTAAAATTTTTTCAGTCACGGGAATAAAAAATCAAGGTTGTGTTCGGTGAACATGGAAGCAACTGCCCTCGTAATATTTCGCTTTTATTCTCGTCAAAAAATGTTGGAAGAATTAGAACGAGTGAGCGGATGTATTATTGTAAAGTACGCACTCCTGAGAAGTTCCACAGATTTATCTTTATATATTATTCTTAGCAAATCAATATGTCACTAGCTTATTTTATATCAATATGTCACTACGAATTTACCTTGAAACAAATTCGTTACTCTCAGATATCGTTACTAGTTTTATAATATTCTGACAGTGGAAACTAAAGTTTTAAATTAACTTGCCTCTAAATCCGCACGTACCGGTTCTGCTCTGTCCATAATAATTAAAATATCAAGAACGTGCGCTTGTCATAATGACGTTCTTGATATCTTAATTATTAATATATACGTATATCCAGTTCAGATATTTTTTTAACAGACCTTTGTGTACTTGAACATTTGTATTAATTTTCTTCTAAATGTATGTCATTGTTTATAAAAGAACGCATTACATTTAAAAACATTTCTCCCATTGTTAAACAAATATATATAAAACGGCTAATCATTCATTTAATATTATTCAACTAAAATCAGTTTGACTAAATATCTGATATTAGTTCTAGGTATTATCAATTTCTATTATGAATTGCGAGTTCCAGCTGCTCGTACGAATATGTATGTATATTTCCTATATGTAACTATATCCTGTTGCCAACTGGAATCACACACTGCAGTTAGTGGAAACCGATAGTAGGTTGAATCTGGAAAACGCGCAAAGTGCAAACGTTTACAGCATTGAAGAGGATACGCAGACAGTGTTCGCAACAGCTCTGGCCGGTGAACTATTTTCAATCTCGGTTAGAAGGACATTACGTACAACCATAATAGTAAAAAATTTTGAAAAAAGTCTTTGATGAATCAAAATTCACAATAAAAGATTTTGTATTTTATATTTTTGTTTCGAGCTAATTTATTGTTCTTAGATTATTAAAACTTCCTAATACTTTATGCTTCTATATCTTAATCTGAGACCAAGATTACTTCCTGTTCGAGTTGTGATTTAATTAGCTCGGTGTTTTATTCTGTTTGAATAAGTTTCTGTTGTCGCCGAAAGATAACAAAGTGTTTCGAAGCGAACGTATAACTTATTGATGCTTATTTTTATCTCAATTAAGGTCTGCATTGAGAATGAGATGATGTCTATCGATTTCAACCAGATCACATTAGCTGCAGTTTTACAGAACGGATCACTTTGCGAGCGAATAAAAACACTGGACTGATCTGCAAGAAAGAAATTTCAACATATCTAATATAATATACATATATGTACAATATATACGAATAAACAAAATACATCTAAATGAATTTATAATTATTTATCAATATGTATTAATATAAGATTGCTTTTTACGTAAAATTGAAGATTTGGAAACGTATTATTATAAATTTTATAAACAAGACTTGCTTCACTTAAAGAGAATTTAAAAGAGCTAATATAAAAAAGTGCATAAAGAAAATTACTAAGTCAAATTTAGTGTTTTTAATAAATGAGAAATTAATAATTAATATCTTTTTAAATTGTGCGATTATTGCAAATGGCACAAAACTAAAAAAAAAATTAATGTGATATTAATAAAAAATATCTTCACATCAATTAACAATAATCCATCCTATTTATTTATTATCAAACTTATTTCTATATAATCGCAAACATATTATAGTTCTCTACGAAATTGATAACATATATTTGTTTCGTTACGAACGATTCATTTAGGCATAGCGCCGATTAAGGAATTGATAAGTGCTCATCCGTTATTACAAGGTCAATTTCAATTGTTGTTAACTCGGTTCAAGTTCATCCACTAAAAGTTCATCCTCGATTTCTCGTGATTGACTAACGTTGACAGTACAATAAAATTGCATTAGAATTCACATATAATTGAAAATTCATATGTTCATAATCTTTTGATTGTTAGAATTTTCGATACATGTAATTGCATTATTAGTTACAATTTTGCAACTATATATTTCAAACCAAAATGATTTTTCAAAATAATGCTAATGTAACATATAAAATCAGTTAATAAAAACTTTCTAATTTATCTTTTTGTAATCAACTGATTTATGCTAAATAGGCAGAGACTGTAATTTTGCTTATAAGAGGAATAGACATGACTCCTGTTGTCATTTAAGAGGACATTTAGCCCAAACAAAAAAATAAGACAGCACGATTACATTTACGTATAATTACTTATATTCTCCGTAAAAATACATTATCTTTTAAAAGACAATTGATATGCGTCGATATATTTTACATAAATTAACAGGTAACAAAAATGTAGGAAAATTTTGTTGACTCATCTTCTATACTTTGAGATATATGTTTATAATTTTAATTTCTTAAAAAATTATACTAGAATATCGCGCGCGTGAATATATTTTTGTTCTATGAAACGTAATAAAATATGGTAAAATATTTATCACACAAAATTGTTTTTTTAATAATTTTCTTTCGTGATTATAAAATTCTTTTATAGATAATTCCAAATAAAAAAAATAAAAAGTGAAAGATCTAAATTGTAGAAAATTCATTATATTACAATTATTGAAATGTTCTTATACAATTCTAATATTAATAGTTTCTTTTTCTTAAAAAATACAATTGCTAACTTTTTACGGTTAATCGATCGTATGAAAGAAGCAAGATGTGCGACGTCAAAGAGCAGATCACATTGTCGGTAATATTTACACTACACTATCAGTGTTTAACGTACTGTCATCAAACGATTCGTATCCTGTGAATGTTTCCATTTCTTTACTTTCCATTCGAAATATTATTTTTATAAAAGACCGAGTAAAATAGAATAAAAATTAGAGAGAATAATAATTTTGTATAAAAAGTAGAGTATAATATCAGCAGTATATTATATATATTTCATTCATAATTAATATCTCGTTATGTCGTCAAACATTAATAGTATTTAAATATTATAACGTCACTTGTAACTAACTATTATTAATATAATAATTCAAAACGGATTCTTTTTGCATTATTAAAATATTTATTCTTATAGTGTAACTCCATTCCGTATAAAGTATATTATTAAACAAATTTTACAAATATTCTGCAAATATCTCAACAATTATCGTTAAAATTTGCGCCATTTACTGTATTGTATCATATAATCACTTAAAAAATGTGACAATTTATGCCTGCATTTGTTAACGTTTTGCGCGAAACACAATGATATCACATTACTTTTAACATTCTTATATTATATTTCATATATTATTCCATACTTGATTTTATACCTTGTAACAATTTACGTGTCACAAGTCACAGTAAATATTGCCTTGCAAGCGTGATAGCATTCTATGTAATTTTGCTGAATAAACCTGTTAGAGTAAATACACCGTGTTCGTTAAGTATGGTTTATAGGCACGCTGGATAGGAGGTTTTACTATTAGTTCTCGATATTACGTGTTTCAAACTGTTTCGATACTGCAAATTCTTCTGTAATATGGCTTGAAAACAAGGTAATACTTCATTATAAACGCAATTTAATACAAAACGGAAATTACCATGTTATAAATTAAACAAATTGGACACACAAAATAAGAAAGAAAATATAGAATTAAAAAACACAAAATACGGAATACGTGATACAAAATTGCAGAATACAGAATGTAGAATATAAAATACGGAATTAAAAATATTTAAAATGTTTTGGATATAGAAAAAAACTAAAAATATATAGATTTTCTTTTGTTGACCATAGAATCAGACTTACTTAATTAAGAGATCGGAAAAATATAAAAAATTAATTTTATAAACCTCATCCACACGTTATTTCTGTTAAATGTTTCAGTTATGTTCATAAAAGATTGTATAAACTACTATACATTCATTTTTTACGTACACTTGCATTCCTATTAAATAATAATTTTAATGATTAACAAAATTATTTAATTTTATTTATAAATTATTATTTTGCAAAAAGTGTATAATTGAATTAACATGACTACACTGAAAAAAGAGTCTGCATTAATTGAAATTCTGGATTGAAAATTGATAAATTAGAATTTTTTTCTGGTATCTATTATAATATTCTAGTTAATATAACCAAAATTCTGATTGATATGATCAGAATCTTCTAGTTTATTCATTTTCAACCAAAAATTTTTTTCAATATACAAAGTGTAGTCAAGATACATGTAGCGAAATGTGTCGAATTCATCAAGTACTGTACACGATTTACAATACATAAGGGATTTCAAATATATATATATTTTTTATAGTAGTTTCGCTACATCTGGGAATGTTTCCTTGGGGAGAGGCTGGCCCGGAATATAAGATAAAAATGGCTACGCGCGTGGTATGCAGCTGCTGTATTTTTTCTCTTTTTTTTTCAACGAATCCCTAGCGATACGAGTTCTCTGTTGCAACGCGTTCTCTATTGTGCGGGTTATGCTTTGGGCTCTCGGTTGAAAGCCTTTACTATGCAATTACCTACATGTCTCTTCAAGGATATGCATTCGGCCAGCTGTCATACAATGTTCTGCCAGTGCGCTATTTTGATTGGCAAAAAAATTACATGTTTTATAATTTTAATTTAGGATAAAGAAAAGATGTTCGTATAAATTATACTTTAAATAAATAAAAATAAAAATTACTTAGCAATTCCAAGTAATAAATATCTTGCATTATTACTTTAGTATTCTCTTACTATTACAGTAATTTATTGACTCTCAATGCGTCCTATTCTTGCAAAAATTTTTTTACAATTAAGTAATTATGGTTTAATAATATAATTTTCTTCGATCTTTTACTGTCCAATTTCTAAACATCAAATTATTGTTTCTTTAATAATGATATAATTATTCTAAAATTATTAGAAAGATGTAAGTTGCAAATCATACATCCTTTAAGAGGTAAAACTGATATTAATTTTACTTAAATGATTCGAATAAAAATATATAATCGTCTAACATAATTAAATAATAAATACGAAAAAATAGATAAAGTTCATAATAAGAAAAACTATTAAAAAAAGATGAGAGGATCAATAGTTTATCGGGCATCTGGTCGATTATATTGGTCAAGGGAAGTTTCGATCGTAAGAGATCGCTAGAATTGACACGAAGTGGCGAGGGCTACTGGTATCGACAGGCCTCACCGATCAGGCGTCAGCGTCTATCATGGTTTCGAATCGAGTTCGGTGTTACATTTGCAAAATCTCCTTGGGAACACAGACCGGTGAGCTGTGAGAGTTTCATCAGCCGATGACATTATCATTTATGCAAGCAATTTCAATGCGGTACAATTAACAGAATACAATGTAAATTCAAATTTGATTAAAATAAAACAAAAAGTAACATAAAACATTATTTGATAAAATTGTTGCGACAATATCAGTGATATTTTTTCCAATATTCAGAACGGAACAAAGAAGTTAATTTGTGGAATATTCGTGATTATACGAAAGCTTTTCGGTATTAAATTTTTGTAGTTACAAGTTTTTCCTTGAGTTTACTTAAGTTGTTGTCACTGTTGAAACTTTTCTTTCTTCTCGAAGTTTGTATCGCTCTATATTTTTAATTTTTGTAACATAAAATTAAGATTAGAAACAAGTACTTTATAATATTTCTTTTATACATTATATCAAACCGACAAATTATCATTAAATAATATAATAAATTTTTATCTTATAATTAATATTGTTATTGTTATTTATAAAATTAATAATATTATTTCATGTTTTAATTATATTGTGTATAATTGCATTTTATAGAAATATATCCGATTAACAAGAAGTAAAAAAAACATTCTGGAGTTCTATTTTTAATTCTCTACAAAAATAATAACCTTCTAGGCAAAATGAATATAAAAGAATACATTCAAAGAAGTTTACAGAAATTTAGGCAATGATTCATAAAATTATGAGCTTACTGTATGTTGTTTCAAGTTTGCGATTTCCTATTTGCACTTTTCATACAAAGTAATCTGTATCTCGACCCTGGTGAAAAAGTTTCGCTGAAATTATTCCACGTTTTGGAACATTTCAGCGAAATTGCTGAAAATTTGCTGAAACTTCATTGAAAGTGAATTTTTCAACTAACATACTGAAAAATCATTGAAATCCAACCGAAATTTCTCTGAAATTCTTGCTGAAATTTCTCTGAAATTCATACTGAAATTTTTCTGAAATTTCGTCGAAAATGAATTTTTCAGCTAAAAATCGCTGAAATTAAACTGAAATTTTTTTGAAATGCTGAAATTTTGTTAAAAAGTGTTCCAAAACGTGGAATAATTTTAGTAACATTTTTCCACCAGGGGAATAACAATTTTAATTTTTTGTATATAATAAGTCATCTTCCATAAAGCACTGAAATTAAAAACAGTTGCATTATTTTATTTAAATATCATAGAAATCTCGTGGTTTACTAAAAGAGAGAGAAAAATATAAAACTAATAACGTGTTCTCCTGTGACTCAGGAAAAACACACGAAGGAAGATATGCTATTCTGACAACTTTAATAATTTGATATTTGTAATTCAAAGTTATTTAATATTTATCATCTGCGAAATTTTGAATTTGACGCAAGTTGGAGAGCGGACGGAAACGAGTTCTTGTAATGTGCGACGTGATATTTTCGGTATGGTAAAGCCATACGATGTTTACAGTCGTGCTATCTCGACATTCCAGAATTCTATGTTTTTCATTTGAGAATTTATAGCGAGTTTACACCGCTGCGTCGTTTTATATCAGAATCAAACTCGCGGAAAATCATTAAATGTAATACGATCGTTAAAGTACGTGTTGAAAGCAGCGAGGTGAAACTAGTAATTCGTTATGCCAATCGAATTTTCAGTGATCTTCTCATTAAATTCTCATTCAATTCCACTCATCTGTTGATTCGTAAATAGCTCCTTAATAGCTTTATTATATTTTACGTGGGCGCTCTGCCTATATATAACTGTGTTGCTTCAAATTATAAAGTAATTTTATTTTCTACCTTTAATGTAATTATAGCGGTAATAAGTTATTGATAAAAAATTTTCGTCCTTACAATTGTTAGTGGCATTACCAATATTAAAATAATACTAATAGCAATAAAAGTGATGCAGAATAATTTTTTTATCAGTAGATATTCCACACATATATATGTATATATACAAAAATAATTGCTTTTTATTTCGTTAAATAAAAATCTGTTGTCTAAAATCTCAATACAGTAACATAGAATAATACCGTCAATATCCAAAATGTTATATGGTAATGGCACTGTTAACACTACCATCATCATTACGGTTACTATCGTAAGTGTCGTACAAGCACGGAAATAGAGACAAGTAATGAAAGGATTAAGTCTCGTATAAAACGCTTATCCGTACAGAAGCATTCGCTTTGTGTTTGAACCGTAAAGCCTGCATTTAATGGAAGCTGCTGTTGCTACTGCTTCTGTAGTGTTTCGGCTTCACATATATACGCGCGAATGTGATCGCTTGGTGACTTCCGGAATTACGTATTTTCACCTGGCAAGTGTGTACGATATGACGTCGCGCTTGTAACCCATTCGTAACAATCAGGACTTGTGTAAACGTACGCCGGTATCCCGCTATTATTTCCGTGTATGTACATGATTAATAACTGACTGAGCGAAGGATCAAAATAAACCATGCCGCTCGAGAATTTGGAACTTGGCTCCGTTCTCCGAGTCATTTTATTACCGTGCGATGACAAAATTAGCAACAAGGAATGTGCGAAACTACGATGTCCCCTGAAAGTTTATATCATGCGCAAAGAGATACAAATTAATTTTTGCAGCTATATGTATAAGAAAAAAAACTTCGCATTCAGCTATTTCTAAATTTTTATTTAGCAATATTAAAGTTAATTGTTTAGATATATATATATATGGAATATCTATGGAATAAAAGAGTATTTTCGATTATATAGATTTATATCATTTTTATATGTAAATATATAATATAGAACAATTTAAAAAAATATAATATAATATTAATTATAATTATTATAATTACATATAATATATATTAATTATAATTAATTTATGTACTATATAAAACCAAACATATCAAGTGCATCTATTATATTCTCTTTTGTGTGGGTGTATATTTTATATTACATCGATTTTTTCTTGATAAATATGAATACAAATACACTGAGAGAAAAGTGTTTGTTGGTATTTATGACTATAATTGCATAGTAAAAAAATTAGATTAGAAACTTCATTTTTATAATTATTACTTTATACTGTAAATTAGCAATAATAATTATACTTATATCTTTATCATTATTACTTTATAATGTAAATTAGTAATAATAATTATATTTATATCTATCTAAAAATATATAGTTTGCACAAAAATTGATTATAAGTTATAATTAAATTATGGTAATTGTAACTATTTTTTCTCTCGGTGTACTTACTTCCTAGAGACATGGAGCATGAAAAGCTTTTATGCAAATTAAGTTTTAAGAAAAATTAATTAATATCGTTTCCGTTATGATGAAAAAGTGAAATGTAACTCGATGACAAATAAAGAAACGTAATATAAGTACTTTTTTCTCCGTTAAAGGTGCCTTTTATGCCAGTATAATAGTGATGCTGGAAAATACTCGCTTGACGAGGACAACACACGAGCTAAGCGGTCTTGTTTCCTCGAGAATTGCTATTATGAAGCTTGGAAGACGATACAGAGCAGTGATGTGATTATAAAACGCTCAAGAAGACGGTGGACCGGATTTCACATGTCGCAAAACATCGATGCGACATAATACCAGCTCGCAATCGCGAATACAGATGCACTTTAAATCCACGGAATTTACGCTCGCTCATTCGTTTCTCGTGGAATATCTCGCAAAACGAGAGAAAAAAGAAAAGAAGAGAGAAAATATCCGGATCAAAGAGTCACAAGAATTAAACGCAGTCCTGTGCGGTATGTTTAAACGAATTCTCTTTGCTATTACATTTTTCTACTATTTATGTGACGTATACTGATACTTGTATAAATATATTTAAAAAACGAGTATTTATTAAAATGTGAATTTATTAAAATGAATACATTCGCGCAGTCTTGCACGCGGAATAGTGAAAGCGCAATAAAATTATGCAAGAACGTTTTTGAGACGAGAAACATTTTGCAAAGCACTTATAATAAAAAAGCTCTTCGTATGATGATGCATTAACGTATTTAAATGTAACATAAAAACCGGCAAAGGCTTTATCTAATTGAGATCTAAAACAAATTTATTCATAATATTGATAGTGTGTATATTTATAAGATATTATATTATAAAATATTATATTATAAGTATATATTATAGTATTATAAGTAGATATTATAAGATATTATATTATAAGTATATATTATAAATATTATAAAAAATTTGTTTTAAGTTTTGTTAAATGAAGCTATTGTCAATTTTATGTTATTTTTAATGCTTGAAGTATCAAAATTTAATTTCGAATTATATAAAATTATAGAAAAATTATTAAAACTACAAACATTTTTTCTCCTGCAAAAGGAGTTTTTCAATATTATATACTACACAATAGTATATAATTTATAATGTTACTTAATAAAGTTACAGTTACCAGACCTCGCATTTAGAGACAGCGAGAAGCTCATACTATAAATCTAAGGAGCTAAAATGAAAACTAAATTCAACAAACAGTTTCTACAATTTTTTAAGCTGTTTGTGTATTTCGCAATTGTGTAAGCTTTGCGATGTTCGATAGATTGATTTCTATAAACACTATAAATTTTCATATAATTTCTAAAAACACCTGAAACGTTTTAACATATTTTTTACTTTTGATAAACAATTTTTTAAAATAAAATTTTCATTTTTTCATAAACGTAATGTGGAGATCATAATTTTTTAATATTTGCATGCACCATCACACATTTATATTTTCAAATCTTATTTATAACAGCAAGAATGATGTATTTCGTATAAGCTGTCATATCATATAATAAAAGCACTTTTTCATTATAATTTCATATTTTCAAAAAATCGCTTCTGTCACAGCAATACAATATTTATTTATATTGTATATCGCAGCTTGTTCTCGACTGTCATACAAGTTTATGAATATTATGTCAATTATAATTTTAATATATATAATTTTACATGTACTATTTTATAAATAATTTTATCATTATATCATTTTAGAAAATTAGTATTAAAATTATGATTTGCTGTATATTTTGGATAAATAATTTTTTTTAAGCGGACTTGTTGAGTATCTGCGTATTATATCAATTTAGTGATGCACATATCATTTTATTATAATTTTGATACGCAGCGATGCAACAATCCCCAATTTATATTGACGTACAATATTAATATGATACGCAGATATGTAACAAATCTATATCCGTCTTTAAATGTCACATAAATTCAAATTTAATACATAATATCATTTGTCTGTAGCTTCATACATTAGAATATTATATTTAATTTTAAATATCATAAAATTTGCTTTAAAAAATCTGATGGCAAATTATAATAATAATAATATATATTAGTGATATTTAAATAATTATGTAACAAAATCCAAATATCGCATAAAATATACTGCGAATCATAATTTTAATTATAATATTATATATCGAATATTTAATATTATATATTGAACTTAACAAAATTACGAAAAACAATTATGAAAAATAGATCTTTTAGCACTTCTGGAAAGTGTTCTAATTCTTAAAAAATTCTAAAAAGTTTTTTTTATATATATATATAAACAATTATAAAATTATTATAATTTCTAAAAAATATTCAAAAATTTAAATAGAAATTCTAAAAAATATACGAAAATTGTTTATAATGTATTTCTCTATAAAATTTAATAATATATAATCACTTAAGTTATAATCTAATCTTGAAAGTGAATAATTACATTTATTACATTAGAGACTATTTGTTACTTCCTACAATTTTAACACGAAACTTCTGATAATTAGTTTCTTTTCTTTAAAAAAATTACCTTCTTCCTCCATGTTCACGGATGAGATTTCCTCAGGCTTGGCCTCGATCCAAATTGGTTTCTTCCTACGGGTTGAGTATCATCGACGGTTGCGACGTCGCTTTTCTTGTGCACTTCACCTTCTTCGCGACATGTTTATTCGTTGCACATCGTACAACGTTCTCAAATCTCCAAAATTTACCATCCAGTAAAGCGATTCGATTTCGCGCTACTCGTCCCCGCGCACATCGAATCCGGAGCAGATCACAGACGAATCCAATACACGCGTGTAAATATTTACCCCCCTGATGTCGAATCCAATTAAATTTTAAATGCGCGAATTTTCGCAGTTATCCTCGGCAGGTGCGCAGCTCCGTTCGACGATATCATTATTAATTATTTATTTATTCTCGATTTAATTCCCTTTTATTTTTTTTTCTTTGTAAGAAGAATCGGCAAAAAACATTCGCGTGTATCAACGAGAAATGAGACGCTGGTTGCAGAATTGAGTTCTTGCTTCACCGTAAATCAATCACGAATTAATTTTCAGTATATTGAAAGAATAAAATCGTTACTGTAACTTAATGCGATCGAAACTTCATTTATTATATATGCGATTTATTATTTTTAGGGAAGAGAGACCTTTTCTTTAGATCCTATAATCTAAAATGTTTCACAGACTTTCCGTCCAACCGCTTTCGCAGCCGCGAAGCTTGCAACTGGTGGCCGAATTCCCACGTCGGGATCACCGAGATACTTCCCTACAATCCCTTCGCAGTAACTCCGTTGTAAGCTGCGCGAAAGCTCGTGTCATTCGTGACGCTTTAATCCAGGCATGATCATCGAGAGACTGTTCGTAATTTCGAAGCGTTTTCGCATATTTGTTCATCTTTGACGTAATCCTTTTTATAATCGCCAAATTTGTAATTAATTTGCAATTAATTAATACGCACAAAAAAATTTCATTGTATTGGGTTATCATAGTTGTTCTGAAACAAATTTAAATAATGATAAAAAATTTCATAATTATATATTTTTTCTTACGAAATTCTAAGGAAAAAAATTTTCATATCGTAATATTTTTAAGAATTTTTTATGTTTTCAATTATAAGGATTTGATGAAAAATATCTACATATATATGCTATCATTATGTATATTATTATGCGCATGGTTAACGCCGAGACACTACCTTGTCTCCTGATTATTATATATACTATCATGACAAATGTATGAATAAAGATGTTTCTTATTTTACGTACGAATTGTAATAAATAATTTGCTGTGGTAATTATAAATTATAAATTGACATAGGTAGATATAATTAAAAAGAAAGTTCTGAAATCTTTTTTATAAAAAACTTTTTAATGAGATCCAAAAATGTATACAAACTAAAAAATAAGACAAATATTTTCACTTGTAATAGTGTAGTTTGCAATTAAAATGTAAATCAATTATATTTATCTATTAATCATCTATCAGATAATTATGTCATCATTTTATTAGTACTCTCATTTTGCGATATAATAATACTATGACGCTTCGTTTTTCTTAGCGCCGAGACACTACCGTGTCTCTAGATTATATATATAGCAATTCACATAGCAATATTACAATAACTTCTCACAAACATATTGAATCATAATATTTAAGTACATGAAACTTACATATTTAAAAAAGGAAAATTAAAATTATAAAATTTCCTGAAATTTTTCTTACATTTTTTCTTATATATATATATATAAAATTTATTAATGTTATAATACTAAGCGATTTGATTTATTTTATTAAATAAAGTAAAGACAGAGAAATTAATTTTTAAAAATAAAGGAATATACTTTTATCATATTGATAAATGAATTACACAAATGTTTATTTTGTACTTATATATATTTTTCATTTTCAATATGCATCTGCGTTTAGTGTTTTATTTATATAAGTGTGATTATGTATATATAAAATATAAATTCTTAAAGAAATTCCATTTCCCGTTCGATGCCGACAAATTTCAGTTGCTCAGTTGGTCCATATCTAAAAATTGTCATTTATACAGTTCCAATTATACAATTGATAAATTAATTAAACAATATTATATAATATTACATAATATACCTATAATCAAAAAATAATTCTTCACCAGGTTGTATCGCTCTCTTAGCAAAAATACCTATTCTGTGATCACCATTCACCATCATTACTTTCGCATAACAATTGGGATTTATTGAATGATTGGCGAATCTTATTTTATTCCCTTTTCTTGTTGCATCAACGACAAAATCTAAAAAATATCCTTTTAAAATCTCATTTTCAGTTATTTATTATGTTTATTGTACTTACGTTGTACTTACCATTGTTAAGATTGAAGAGAAAACTGCACATGTATTTGTCATAT
This sequence comes from Mycetomoellerius zeteki, assembly GCF_001594055.1. Taxonomy (NCBI): domain Eukaryota; kingdom Metazoa; phylum Arthropoda; class Insecta; order Hymenoptera; family Formicidae; genus Mycetomoellerius; species Mycetomoellerius zeteki. The sequence goes on along the minus strand of NW_017257882.1, from coordinate 183,314 downwards.
ACCTTTCCTCTTCTATCGGCTTCATCTTGACTAATAATTTCACCGCAGTACTCTGAAATGAATTCATTCTTCGCCGCTGACTCTTTCAGAAAAATTCCCCATCCTGCCACATCTGAAGGTGCCATTAGAAGATGCTTGTCTATAAATAACATTTTCTTATATTTTGTGTATATCTTTGTTGTTTTTAATAATATATATTTGAAATTTATTAATCTTACGAAGACCACGTTGCACGCTGACATTTTTACAGGATATTTTAGTGATATGGAATTGATCAGCGCCACACGTTTGACAGAGATCTGGATCACATTCCCTTACAGCTAAATAACACGGACATTGTTTCGTGTTGCACTGAGCCTTACATCTACAACCAGGAAATCGGTTTTGGCACTCACTGCTGCATTGACAGAATTTTTCACAAAAATTCTGTGCCTGTATACAGGGACATGAATTATCGCACTGCCGACCCGGATGATCACAAGGTGCGAAATTATGAACATGATTAGCACCTATTGAAAGAAATATAATTAGGAATCGAAAGAAACATAATTTAAGCTTAAAAATTTTTTTAATTAATTAATGAATATACCAGAATCTTTTTTAAGTTGTATCTTTCTGCAATGCATGGACCATAACCGATGCTTCTTCTTCTTTTAATATCTGAAGCTTCTTTTTGTGCAAATTCATAAACCTCCTGGCAAGTTTTCGTTAACATAATTTGTGCTAATGCACATGGATTGCCAGGGAAGGCTTTGTGAAGAGCTCGGAACAAGCTCTGTTCTGAACCTGTCCATGAGAATTCACTTTCAGTATTCTTAATTCGTTCGCCAATTCCTAATAACGTGAAGGGTGCCTGATTTTCAGGTTGTGCTTGATCCTCCATCATTTCTTCAGATTTGGAGTTATTTTTGTTAACGTTTTGTTTAAAGTCTAATTTGAAAAAAAAGACTTCTTAGAATTGCATTAAAATTTAAAATATACACATGTAATCTAAATCTACAAATTATAATAGATTAATGAATTATATATTAACCTTGACAACTGCCTCCTTGACCGTATTTATTGCTATCATTACTATCCTCGCTGCTCGCTTCGTTTCCAGAGTCGACGCTTGCTTGTTTTCGTACCTTCCTAGGACCACCGCGTTTCTCGTCACCTTCGTCTTCTTTTATATCCGCCGCCTGTGCCGCCAGTTTCTCCTTCATCCCCTCCTACATAAAAAGTTATATCAAAGTTATATCACACACAAATCTGACTTTGAGGATAACACATTCTATTAAAATAAAGCATAATAATGTACCAAATGCATGTAACATTCAGTCCCGCATGGCTCCGAAAACGGTTTCAAATCGGGTCCTTTTCGTTTCAGCAAGTTCGGACCTGGATGGCAAACTTGAAGACCTACAAGCAACATCATAAACTCACTATGTACTCTTGTCGGCTAATTTGGCATAGTGAATTGAGAAAAATTTAGTAGACACAGCGATGAACGATGAATGAAATATGATTGCAGATGAGCCCTTGACGATGTCTCTGTGCTAAACAAAAAAAAGCTTCCGATCGATAATGCATTAGTTTGTATGCAATATTGTTCTTTACCTTGCGGCGAGGTCCCCCTGGCTGCTACGATAAATCAGGAATCACAAATTATTGTAATTAATAAACTTTCAATTTAGAACACTTAAAATATTATACAATACTTCAGTAAGTTGTATTTCAACAAAGTATTCTTATAAGTCATTGATTCTACTTTATCTCTAAAAGTATTATCCTATATTAATAAGTGAATACATAATAAGTATTAAAGACAATATTACTTTTGCAATCTACTTCACAAAATACAACTTAAATAATCGTTAAATATATTGTTTCACTGCAGTATACTCACGATGTAAGAAGCAGTCGTACTTGAAGCATCTCCTGCAGAACAAAGTATGAAAAGAATGCATCGTTTGCTCTCTAGGTACACTTCTTGCATTTATACCATCTATATTAGGCGTACATTCTGGCGGTAAAACATTTGGATCGAATCTTTCTGTTAATTCAATATATTTTTCTTTTAATTCTTCAGGTCTTCCTTTATCGGGGAACATGCTCGATATTGCCTGAAAATAATTATAAAGCAATTATGTTATAGGATTATACTATATAATGTTATATTTCGATATTTATATAATTTCCTTACATTAAATATATGCATTGATGGAAATGGAGTAGCAGCAGTCTTCCCACTTTCAGTTTTTTCTGTATTTATTTCAACCTTTATTTCATCTTTCTTGTCATTTTCCTTTTGATTTTCTTTCTCTTTTAAGGATTCCTTTCCTTTCTTTACCTGTTCCTTGTCCTTATCTTCTCTCTCATAATTTGCTAGAGCATTCACCAAATCGACAAAAATAGAATCATCCATAAAACCAGATTCTCTATCACCATGGACCTGCAATAAAGTAAGTGACAACAAAATTTACCACATGTAGTGTTCCCAGCAAGAAACATAGTTGATACAGTCAATAACATAATGAACCATTACATCCTTGTTGTCTTATCATCAATATTAAACAAGAATGAAGAAATGATTCAGTGTCAGAGTTATGGCACACAGAAAAATTTAAGCAGTAAGATATAAGCAATAAGGAAATCAATATGTTGGATTTATTATATAATCTCTATTATGATTGACCAATTCACTGTTTATATTTTACTAAAATTATGTTTTACTACTTCAGTTTTTTGTGTGCCATGGCCCTGACACTGTATGAAAATATCTATTATTATTCTCATATTTTGATTATTCTTCATACCTTTCCATCATAATTTTTGATAAGCTCCTCGATAAAGGTACCATCTTGATCCAAAATCTCATCGCCCATATAAGGAATGTTATGCAAAACGGTTTCATCCTCCACCATAAAGTTCTGTTGAATGGGAGCCCATGTATACATGGTTGGTATAGGAGTCACTGCATTAATTATTTTTACAGGACAACTTTGCACATCGCCATCAGGACTAGTAATTTCAGCTTTCTTCATACAAGAAAGATGAGGTGGAATGTCTTGCATTGCCAGCCACGTTGCCTTTCCATCTGTCCAACGCTTTTGTTCAGCCACAAGAAGCTCTATTCAACAAATAATCATAAACAATTATTACAATACAAAGTTGTATGCTAATATTGACAAGTAACTATTATAATTACTTTTTAGCATCATGTTTAGATAATGGCCAATACAGAAAGAAATTGAAGAACCAAAAAGACAACGAGATAGAAGAAGCAATACAGTGAGAAAGATAGTAAAGAAAGAAGAATGGCTGAAAATTAAAAACTGTACGGAGACAACGAATAAGAATTTAGCTGTGAGGTATAGACATAAATAAAAATTAGAAGTTGATAGAAATAAAGAGAAGAGAAATAAAGACAGACTGAAAAAGATCAGATAGTTAGGATTTAGATTTAAAAATAGAGCATAAAGGATGAAAGGATGTGTGAGGACATAGAAAAATGTGGATCACGTTTTCTTCTTGGCTTTGTAATGTTGGAGGGAAAATTCTATTCTATTACTTTTTAGCATTGCAATGGCAAATACTTGCCTGTCATAACTTTGCGATTTTTGTTCCACGCGATCTTTACTTCGTCTGCTCGTTTATAGCGTTTCATTTGTCGCAATCGCATGTACTCCGACTTTACCCTCTTTCTCCATTCCGCTGTGACTTTGGCTTTCGACATAGTAACATAAATGCACAATTTTCGAGTAAAATTAATAAATGCTATTATACATATTATGTATATCTTCTTTTTCTTTTACGGCACGTGATCTCCGAAAACAGATTTGATACGGCCTATATTATTGCTATATATACGTCAAAAAATACAAATTGACAAAAATCGCCATTTGGTTTACGAAGTGAACGGGAAGCCAGCGAAGACTCGAGGTTCGTTCGCGTCGCAAACTCCAACATGGGCAACATGTTCCAATGGCTGCGTTCAGCAGAACATTGGTTTTGCAACTGTTGGAAGTTTCCTTCGCGCTAATTGGATCATACTTTTAGATCTAGAAGAATGGTCCTATCTCAGCAGGGGTGCGTTCCAAAACTCGACTCTAACAACTCCGAGTATTATTTATCCTTGTTCTTCACCGAATGTTAAACAAGGATAAAAGGTACTCCGAGTTGATAGAGTCGAGTTTTGGAACGCACCCC